>NC_051176.1:214577503-214877503 GCF_013339695.2 Rhipicephalus sanguineus | reverse complement strand
CCTAACATACCCCCCTAAGTTACAATGTTATTATAAGATTGCATTATCACACAAATCTTTTCCCAAGTGAATTTCTCCAGGGATCTTTTTTGTGTGTATACATAAAGTTGCAAAAAAAAAAAAGCCATAATACTGCTTTGCTTAGCTTTCATCATACTTAACGTGTTGAAAGTTTCAGTTATTCCCCAGTGAGTTCAGTGCTTTATCTAATAAGTAATTATAGACTGCTTCCTTTTTTTTCGCATATACAAGCCAGCTACAGTTAGTTTTTTTTCACACTTTTAATGTATTGTCCTCATTTATCTTCATTTCTTAAGTTATTTGGTTTATCTGCCACTTGTTCACAATGGTTCAGTAGACATCCACATTTCACTGGTCAAAATCCGCAGACATACACAGCTAAGATGTAAACACAATTACAAGAGCACTAAATCAAATTTTAACATTCTACATATGATATAGTATATATATGTATACTGCTAATGCACCATTCAGCCAAAGTCCACGATCAATCTATACAGCATACAAGATGAGACTGCTGGCAACTGCACTAGCATGCACTACAAGCCATAAATCAATAACATGCATGTGACTGCTAGATACAGTCATATTTTGTTGACCAAGTTTTCATTACTCGAAACAGCATGAAAAAACAATGAGACAAGAGCAGACAACGCTTGGTCATGCCTGTTCTTCTTGTATCGACAGTTTTTTTTTTTTTTTTCGCACTATTTTTGGTAATGGTACAACAAACCAGCTGCCACTGTGATCAACAGCTTTATACAAGACATGCCTCAAGCACATATTAGCACAGTCTCTTGTGCATACAGCACCAGAATCTACAAGAATTAGAAACCTATGCTTCATGCATAGGTGTCTTTTTGTCCTTCTACATTATTGGTACTGTTAGCCAGCTAGTTGGCTAAGGCAACATTATGACATCAACCCACACCAAAGGTGCCCGCTGTTCTGGTAGCGCCTGTGCACATAAATATCAACAACACCTTGCTCACAATTGCCTTTTATTTTCATATCACTTAGAATACAGCAAGTACAAATGGGCATTTTTTACTCCCCATTTTTAGAGAAATGCATTTAAACAAAACCTACATAGCAGTGTGTTGGGAATTGGGATCCAAAATTTAAGAAGCAAATAAATGAGGTATAAATAGTAGACCTGTGCGAATAGCAAAATTATGGGTGCAAAGTGAATTCGAATATTAAAGTTTGAGTGCGAATCGAATCAAATATTTTTCTAATACTTTAAAGCGAAATTACAGAAAAAATGTTGGAGAGGATCCCTAAGCATATTCTTATGAGATAGCAACATGAAAATGTTTATTTGGGCTAGGTTGGTGAAGCACTGGAGGGGTGGTGTTCCTTAGTTCTCTTATCAAGAATGAGGCAATGCAGAGGCCGAACTGTATTTATTTACATGATTTGGCGCAACCAAAGTGGTGTCGCCAACACGTTACACGTGAAAGGAAGAGACGCTATTTCCTCAACCTCTCATCCTCCTTCAACTTCTGTGGAGGCCCAACTGATGTGGCGGACAAGGGC
The DNA here is from genome assembly GCF_013339695.2 of Rhipicephalus sanguineus. Lineage (NCBI taxonomy): Eukaryota > Metazoa > Arthropoda > Arachnida > Ixodida > Ixodidae > Rhipicephalus > Rhipicephalus sanguineus. The sequence goes on along the minus strand of NC_051176.1, from coordinate 214,875,943 downwards.
GCGCTCCCTTCGAGTCCGGAGTTCCTAATCAGCCCCGTAGACGACAATATGTGTAAGTACATCTGAAATTTCGAATGCTGAAAATCTTTGGCGTCCGATTTTTCAGACTTCCTGCCCAAATTTCAGGTCGGAAACGGCCTTAATTAATGCCCCCACCTCTGCCGCATCTCTCATCTCGTAGGTTCAAACTAGCGCATTTGTTAGTCGATCCATTTGTGGCAGTAGCAGAGTTTGATAGGCAGCTTTGCCGCAATGCCAGAGTGTGATGGGGTGAAGCATATCGAAAATCTGGAGGGGGTTACTGTTTTGGCGCAGTACAGCCGGTGCGGCGATGTCTTTACAGATAAGCACCGAAAATGCACGGATATGTGATAGCGGCAGGCGGCAAACGCGTCAGTACAGCTTAATCGCTGACAACCCTCATGATAAGCATCTTCAGCTAACTGCTCAGTAGTGCACGTGACCTAGCGTAGTGGTATGCGTCGCGCTGCCGTTCATGCTGCCTCTTTGTGCGAGACCGCTAAGTGCGCCGCAGAGACACGTTGCCTTCACGAACCTAAGCAGCTCACTATCACTGCGACCTTGTGTGGTCGGGGACGGAGTGGGCATCACGAACACTTTCATAACAAATGCGTGCATACGGTACAGCAAGCGCCCCGGCAGTGATGGCGTCAGCGTAGTTGCCGTCGTGCTGCACACTAGGAACAATAGGCTTCATGCGGCAGCAAATGCTGCGTACCGGCGGAGATTCGGTGATGCGTGTGCACATGCACACATCGGGGAAAGCTGGACGAGTCGTCCTCTCTTCCGCCACAGTCTTTCGTGTTCCGCGTCATCATTTCCAAACGCTCCATGCGACAGAGCCGTAACCTATTTCGCGCTTTGCTGGTATCAGCAGCGCTCATCACGAGACACTAATTTGCAAATGGCGGTTGGCACGTAGTCAAGCGGTGTTTGCGGCAGGTACCGAATGTATTCATGAGGGCCTAGGAACGCACCAAAATGCCTGATAAGTGCACCGTGAGGCATTAAAACTATTTTGGACGTGGCTGTGGCGATTTCACTGCTTGAGCACAAATTCACGTTTTCGGACTGCCCGATTTTTTGAACAAATTCGCAGTCCTAGGGAGTCCAAAAATTCGGATGTTGACTGTATTTATCTTCCGGAAGTTCAAATACTTCGAATAGTCAAATTCCGGTGCGAATCGAAAACACTATTCGAAAAATATTCGAAAGTTCGAATATTCGCACACACCCCTAATAAACTGGTAATTTTCTTTTGTGCCGCTTGAAGGGTGTAATGCGAACACAGGTGCACTTACTGTTTTGCTGCAGCTGTCACAGTAACTGGTGCATTCAAGGCCCACATCTGCTCGAAAGCATTCCCAACACTCTTGTGTAGCCTGTCTGCCACAGACGTAGCAAAACCTGGGTGCTGTGCAAGGGGACACATCACAGAGTCAAGAAGATTGTTACTAAAGATTATCAAATAACTGTCACAAAGAACATCCGGGCATCGCTTCTCAGCATGATCCTACCTAATCAAAACTGCTTACATCATCCAGGTCTCTAATAGTAAAAATTGTAACATTTATGGTAAGAGATATAAGAGAGTAGTGGTTGGTTCAAATGACAAGATGAAAAATGACAAGGTTTATTTCTGAGAAGGCACAGTCCAGAGGAAAGAGAAAAACTAAACAATTACAAAAACAACAAAAGCACCAGACAGGCAGTACTGCTCAGCCTGTTATTAACTGCATGAAGCTTGGAATAGTTTCCACTTGAGAATGTACATAGGTAATTTTGTTGTGTATGAAGCTGATATGCATTTCCACACTAGCAAATGATGCCACCTACATAGCTTATGCCAGCATTTTCTTCCTTCTGGCCATAGATAAACACATCTTTTATAATTGTGCATAATGGTGTATGATGTATCACCTGTACATTCACTTGGATGTTTGCAGTGTTCTTTTTAACTATTATGGTAACTGTAAAGTAAAACTGTTCCCTCTGACAAAAGGAATGACTTATACTAACCAAAACGTGCCTAACCACTCATATTTCTGACAGCTAAGTTTTGGGTAATCTACCAAACTTTGACCATTTTGTAAAGATAGGCAGGATACCAGGGGCAGTGGTGTCCACATATTACAGTGAAAAAAAAAAAAAGAAAAAGCAGCTGATATGCCACACAATTAATAAATTCATATGGCTATCAATCTTAAAATTGTATGGCTTATCTGTTGTGCTAAACCGCAGCTGCTACTACTCAGTGTCTGTTGCTGTCCTTCCAACAGTAATCCAGATTTGCCTTGTGACCTTTGCCACACCTTGAACTAATGAACTAAAAAGTGCCCGAATGTGTGTATGTTGATTTTTGGCGACTTCAACAGGCCACGTTTACTAATCCAACTGCTTTTCTATAGGTGCAAAGTTATGCAAAAATTTTGAAGTACTTATACCTTGGCCCTAACTTTTTACAGATACACAAGCAAGACAACATCTGTAACCTTTAAAACTGCGAGCACCCTATACCTCACACAAATAAGCCATCCCATAAGCGTGTCACATTAGCTACCTGTTCAAAACAAGCAACCATACTCTAATTCACGCTGTTTTCTCTTTCTCCCCTGCTGTACATTACCCAGACAAGAAAATCATCTCTCTATACAAAAAAGGAAATTATGCTACAATAAATGGTTGATTGAATGTATTCTATCACACAGTTGAATCAGGCTTTGAAAACTGCTCCGTAAAAGAAAACTGGTTGCTTCACCAATAAGGTGAACAATCTTGTAGTACAGTTTACTTGGACAATTTAACTTCACCCTAACTGCAGTCACCCATGGTTCACAACACACTTCAAAAAAACTGGACAACAAAAGGAACACATTTTCTGTTCTGCTAAATGGAAGTCAAGAACGGGTTCCTATAGTCTGTTACAATCAAAGAATAAATAAAATCAACCCAGAGTAAACCAATGCTATAAAAATGTCTAATAACGGTTCAACATTATCTGACCACGAATGTGCCAATATGTTGCAACCTGCTGTCATGCATAACCCAAAGTGAGCCTTGCAGGTGGCTGATGTGACATCTGCTAATAAAACTTTAGGATTTCTAAAACATAACCTTCATAATGTCCTTCAGCAAGTAAAACTGCTAGCACATAAGGCACTTGTTAGCCTAAAATATGAATATATATCTCCCATTTGGAAACTTTACTTCATCAAGCACTAGAATCCACGAAGAAATATGACATAATGCCCGTTCGCTCATAATTAAAAGAAGAATCAAGTTTTGAAACTCAATTTCATTGCTGTAGTTCCATGAGCTAATCATTATTTCACAAATTTTACACCAGCTCACTCCACCAAATGCCTTTCATTTTGTCAAATTCATACATGTTGCTACACACAGGCCAATATAATTACATGATGCTCACCCACCTATATGAACTATCACTCTCTTTTCGTAACCTTTTCCTCTCACAACCGCAAACCAGAGTAGCCTTCCCTACCACATTGCTGATAGCAATAATTCATCTGCCTTCATGGATGGCCAAACAGCACTTTGTAACTGACAGTGTGGATGACTTGTTCAAGTTTTATATTGTTTTGTTCTCATCCCATATGTAGTACCTTGTAGGGGGTCTTTGAACAAATGCAAAGAAAGTGATAGTTCTATAATTCTAACTACTCAAGGCCAAGAAAAACTTCCTTTGCTTGACAGTATTACTCAACCAATTGTGTGTAAACCCTTTTTTTTTTTTGCCTTCTGGCTGCATAACTAAGCGGCTTTTTCTATCTACTTTGGTCCTTGGGTGCACCATAGAGCCTATGGCTCATGCAAGATTTAGGCATCGCCATTCAATTTGACAAGTGCTACATATGGTTGTTCATTTGGCTGATGCCATGTTTTGTCTTAGTTCAACAGGGAGAAGTTTGCCCAAAAGCAAAACAGTTTGTCTTAAATTTTTAATGCCATATCTCCTTGGAATATGTCATCATATGACAACCTTCACAACATTCACATTAGACTTTATTTTGACTCATTGTAAAAATTGACATAGAATACAAAAGCAACATCTGTCCTAATGGCAAAAGCACTCTTCATGTCTCCTGCAATTAACACACACGCTTGTCCCTAGCCTAGCACAAGAATCTGTGCTCTTTCTCTTTATATCTTTTTGTAGTCTTTCTAAAGGTTGATGCTTTTGCATATTAAAAGAAGTGCCACTGACAGTCAACTTTACTTTAATATCACTGCCAGACTTCATTATTGAGAACCTAAATTACTTCTCTTAGCCCTCCATGCCAAGGATACTCAAGTATGACATAGTAATACAATTTTTTTTTTACCTTTACACATATTGCATACAGAAAGAGAGATGAACTATGCAACCTAAGCAAGACTACAAGTACACATCCTGTATTAAGTCAACAGGTAATGAAGCCACGGAAAGCAGAGGGGGCAATATTTTTCAATTTTAAATAAGGGTAAAAATTATGCCATAAATGGAAATAAATTAAAAGTTGACAAACGAACAATTCACCACCGGTGGGGACTGCCTCACAAGTTGCACGTTCGGTGCCCACCGCCAGCGCGTTCTTTTTTCCACTTTAATTCTTCTCCTTTTATGACATAGTTACTACCTTTATTTAAAAATGACAAATATTACCCCTTATGCTTTCCTTGGCTTCATTACCTGTTGATTTCATTAGGTTGTATGTGTCCAACTGAGAGACAGGTCTCTTGACCCATTCCCATTCTTTTTTTTCGCTGCCCTGTAGTGGAGTTTCAAAAGTGGAGGCGACTATCTGCTCTGGAAATATTTCAGTTTCTTATCTAAGCCCACAGCACAAATATAAGGATACACTCCCATTCAACTTTAACACTATATAAAACATTACTGCACAAAACTCTCATGCATTTACATGCACTTACAATTTTCCAAGGCATCTGTAATGTCCAACTTCAGGCTCGGAACAATGTGGTCATACAGCTTAAACTGCTTTCCACAGCGAGGCATCTGAATGATCAGTGCTCTTGGAATCTGCAGCAAATATATGAATTGAGTTGATATTAAAAAGTTTCCAAAAACCGTTAAATCATAATTTACTAGGACTAAAGTCTTCAAGCAGGAAGCCTTGCAGATCACCTCAAGGCAGTGCTGGATTAAGAAATTCTGTGACCTGGGGCTAAGTGCGCTTTCGGGTCCTAATGATTACGATTTTGAAGATGATTGCACTGTCTGGTTTATAACCTTGAATTTTTTTGAAGCACACATATTACACTCACTGAGCACTGACATAATATATATATTATTCGTGGGTTCAGGCAACTAATTTCTTGACTTGCTTTCTAATTGACTAAACAGTTACTAACTGATGTGCACAATGGTATGTTCTAATTATCAATCCAGCACAAATTTACAATTAACCGAAGAGCTGCATCACCACACCACACAGGCTTTCACTTTCAATGCCAAGCAAACAGGCAGCAACTATATTGTAATGCAATCATGGAATTTTGCACTCTGGAAAGTTGAGCGAGTTGGTTTTGACTCATGATGTAAAAAAGTGCAAAAAAGATTATGACACAGAATAGAAATCACAGCACAACACACTACTGTCCGGCGATTTCTATTCTGTGTTGTCTTATTCACACCTTGTGACCATCTGGATTTTTTTAACGTGCACTTAAATGAAAGTACACAGATGTTCTTGCATTTTTCCTCCATCGAAATGCAGCCGCCACGGACAGCAACCAAGCCTGCATTCTCAAGCTTAGCAATGCGACACCTTGCCTGTAAAGCTACCATGCTGGGTCAGCAACTATTTTTCAAATGGTCAAATAGGCCTGCGGTCCCTTTAGCCGCTACCTTAATCCAGCACTGCCTGAGGGCTACCACATCATCACTTTTTGGTACCTCTTTGACCATTTAAATAATTATGCAGCTTTCTTCAGTGTCTTCTCCCCAATTCCAACAACTATTTCTTACAAAAAGAAGTACAGGCAGCAAAAGCTACTCTTGCATTTTCAGTTGCGTTTGCCCTAAAATTTTGCAAAAATTAATTTTTTTTTTCTTTGAAATTGGGGAAGTGTAGCATTTTACGCATATTTTTCATATTTGCACTTTTCTTAGAAAGTCCTTTTTGTGGCTCTAAAACAGTTTTTCCGCAAGCAAGTAGTGAGAGAATACGACCCTCCGACCACGATCCCCCAAATGTGCACCATACTTACTGTTAATTTTTCTAAAAAAACAATTTCAGGTATGAACACCAAAACGCTTGTCTGGAATTAGCTATACATAAGAAATTGTTGGGAAACTATTGCATAGCTGATTTTTCAGCCAAGGCAATCCTAAGACGGTGAGCGCTTTTTCTTTCTTTTTTTTTTGCATTTGCGCTTCAAAGCGAGACTGTTAGAAGAATTTTAGTTCCTAGGTGTATTGCACCTTGTTTCTGATGCCGCGCCTGTTGCAGCCGAGGACAAAGAAGGTCTTCAGCAAGCGCAAATATCGTGGCAAACAATACGGTTCTCTTGCTAATGCAAATGAATGCTGGTGACTTGTGGAGGTGCCGAATGCTGAAGCAGCAAGCTCTTCAATGTCGGTGCTTTGAGTCTCTTCAGCGCCTTTCAAGGAGAAGAATTTGAGCAGGCTGCAACAGGTATTCTCTGATGGACATGGATATTTTTTGTGATGTAATTAGACAGAATTGTGCGTGCAAACTGTGCAGTGAAAGTGTTGAGCTTATCGAAATTGTGTCGCAGAAAGTTTGTTGTCTTTGTTTGAGCTTCACAGTCTCGGGATTGCGACATTGAATGCTGTTCTTTTGTTTAATAACGGTGGTACTGCACGTGCCAGCATTTAGAAATCATTTGGATTGAAGCCTGGCCAACACACAATCAATTTTCTGGAAGAAGTCGACCACAATCGACAATACTTTGTGGACACAGCTGCACGACAGCTCACAAAAGAAGCAAGGCAAGCAAGGCAACAGGCTGGAAAGCGAGAAAAATTACTTCAACAATGATTACCAAGCTGGTGGCTACTAAATAGATTGGTTGAACGATGTTAGTGGCAAAAAATGTTCGCTTTTCAGCTGTTTTCCTACTTTAAACTCAATCATCTCAAAACCATGTTTTCTATTACTTGGGTACCATTATTTCCTATGTATTCTAAGATAACCAGTTGAATCTTTTTCGTTGTCATCTACACAATTGTAGACAACTGCTGTGGTAGAATTCAAGATATGCACTTCCCGGTCTTTCTTTCACAAGTTTTCATACATGCAAATTAAGTCAAAATTTAAGTCCTAGTGGAAACAATTTCACGAAAATAGTACTTTAATTCAAATTTTGATGAGTCTGCTACAGTTAAAAGAGCACAAAATTTGGAAGAAAACTGTGTATACATTATGTGGATGCCTTTTTTTTTTAGTTACTGAGAAAACGGTTCTTTAACTTGGTCAAAAATGCATGGGAGGTATAGAGCTTAGCCTGTGCCCTTAAAAAGCCCCTGACCCACCCAGAGGTCAAAATTTAGTTGCGGTGCTATAGTTGTGCAAGAGTCTACAACGAACATGAAGCCGTAAGAATTTCTTGAAACGGTGCCGTAATAACGGAGTTACATGCGTTTGATGATACAAAACATGCTCCCTCTCGTTTTGCTCTCTCCTTTGCTCGTTGGCTCGTCTCTCCTCCCGACTTAGCGTTCCTCATCACTGTACGAGGAGGAAAAGAAGCAAGCGCGTGTACCTGCGAGCGGACAAACAGGTGCTGTAGATGACGAGCAGACGACATGTTGGCGTCATGGCAAACGTTGAGGGGATGAGGAATGCCAAAAGGCATGAAGAGGAGGAGGGATTATTTCTTGGAATTTGTGGGGCACCCGCAGCTAGTAGCGCTGCCGCGTTTGGCATTGTTGATCGTGACGGCATTCTGAACTCGATGCGCGCATTTACTTGCAATGTTAAAAAATTGCCGCATTAAGTGTCAGAGCTTATTTCTGAGACAGGCATTTGATTATACCAGGCATCCCACATAATTTGTGCCGCAATTAAAAATATGTAAGTTCCACATAGACGGACAGAACTAAGATGTATTGCTTGCCGTCGCTTGGAGAAAGTCAGAAAAATGTTTTTGTACTTCACCTAATTATGCAATTAGCAAATATTATTAATAAGTCAACATCTCAAACATTATTTTTACATCTGTCAATGGAAAAATTGTAGGCCGTCATGAAAAACTCCCAATCCAGCTTTCTGGTACTTTATATGTGTCACGCAAATTTCTTCACCAAGCATGCAAGGAAGATTGCAATACATGGAAAATGTGTCAGTCGCTAGTCTCACTGGCATGTTAGTTTAGCTTGTCTGCAGCTTAGATCAGCCAGTCATGTTCTGAACAAATTTTGCGTTAATTGGCAAGAAAGAAATAAAAGCTAAAAACAATACTGTTGGAGGAAGCAAATAAAGTTTTATGCAGTATTATGAAGATACATGTAAAAATGTAATTCACCTAAAAAATGTAATTGAAATGGCAGATGAAAAACTAATAGCATTTTACAAACACGTTAGATAAAAAAAGCAGAAGATTTGAGAAGGGCTGACCTTCTTGAGCTTTAGCTTGCATTCATGAATGGACTGGTGGAAAAGCTGCTGCACAGTAGGAATTTTCAGTAGGTCATTTTTAGCAACAAACAGTTGATAAAGGTGTGTCTCTTGTTGTGAGCTGAAAGGTAAACATAAAGAAGAAAGCGGTCTTCGAAAACAAGATACTGCCTAAAAAAAAAGACTCCTTTGCAAGAGCACCACTCACATAAAACACACAGACAATACACACAACAGAAGAAATTGAAGCTCTCACATCCACCCCCTCTCATGTTTGAATCACAATGAAAAGAACTCATGAAAATTAAGTACATAACTCAGTCGAAGTGGTTAGGAAAAGCAACACAAGTGAAATCCTTGGATGTAACCAATTTAAAAAAGCTGCACATGACATCCATTGCATTGAATTTGACAGTTATATAGCTAACATGCACACACACACTTGACTACTTTACCACTTGCCAAACACTCAAAGTTGGCATTTCCCTGATAATATATATGCTGGTAAGCTAAGAGATTAAGAAACTGTATCCTTTTCTTTTTACCTTAAAAAAATGTATGGTCATAACAACAATGCCTTACTCACAAACCCTATGACCATTGCATTCAGGCCTAAAAGGCTTTGCATACAATATGTCTGGGTGCACTCGTTACTTTCCCAAGCTATATGAAAATAGGCACATTAAGAGGCTATGAAACCCTTCAGTGCTCCAATAGTGTTCGTGTTTGCCTATGACTCATGACTGTCAAGACGAGACTATGACAAGAAAATATAAAGTCAATGCACATATGTTTAAGTGGCACAAGCATGCCATTTGCATTCAAATCTCCAAGCCACCACCACATAGACGTGAGCCACACAAATTTTAAACTTTCATATAAAGCGCTGGACCATAAAAACCAGCTGCCATATTCACACGTCAGTGCTGTCTGCTAACAACAGAAACTAAAGAAAAACAATGCTATTTTTCTCTCTACTACCCCTGACACAAAAGCTCAGCAGTATACAAGTTAGTGTTCGTTAGTACCACAATTTTCCACAGTGCAAAACAACAGAATGGTGAGAAAACAGAGGACGAGACCATACAAGCCCTCGTGTGTGTTTCCTGACTTAATGAGAACCAGTAGATAATAATGAAGCCAAGGAAAGTATAGGGGACGTTAACTGTACTGTTTTAAGTGCATCGTAGCAATTGTGATATAGATGCGAATAAAGTAAAGTGGACGAAAAGACAACTTGCAGCCGGCAGGGACCGAACCTGCATCCTTTGGATTACGTGCCCGATGCTCTTACCAATGGAGCTACGGCAGCGGTCGTCCCCTCGTCCACTTTGTGGGGCATTTATGTGCATGCAAACCCTGGGAGTGTTATTCAGCACCGCTCGTAGCCATGATGGCGAGTATGGAACACCTTTCTTTTGCCAGTTGGCGTCACGTAGCACGTGATCTTTTAACGTGCGGACAGCTGACCAATAAGCCCTCGCATACTACCTAAAGGCATCAGGTCTGCGGGAACGAGATCCTCGCTATGAATGAATAAAGGAAGAGAATTTTGAGGGCTTGTTCATTAGAATATGGCAGCTGGTTTTACAATTAATGTCCCCTATACTTTTCTTGGCTTCATTATCTGCTGGTTTTCATTAACGTTGTGTCAAACAAAGAAACGAGCCCTATAAATTCATTTCCTGACTTGTGTCATTTTGCATGACAGAAAATTATTCCCCTTGTAAGAGTATCATGGATAATACGCAAGAAAGCAGCTCTCAGCACCCCCCCCTCCCCATGTGTGTGTTCTGCAAGACAGAAAATTACTGACATCGTCTATGTGTGTGCATGTGTGTGTGTGTGAAGTTAGGCATAATACCTCTGAAGAAACAGATAATGTTCTTGGTTAACCAGCCACAATTAAATTAGTGGAGTTTCTCTTGTAGTTAATCCAGCAACAGAATACCTACACAAGATGTACCCCAATAGGATCACTGCACAATTTAACGGGTACTCTGATGCCAACAGGAGCATAGGTTTGTGGCTATTATGTACCGAAATATGCAGTGCATGAGGTTTATGAAGTTCTGTATCCATTATGGTGACATATCACGTCACCGTCAAATCTTACCGTTTCTGTTCAGAAGTTGTGGTCTGGTGTACTGCAAATTACTGACACAGAAAATAGAAAGTTCGCTTAACAAGACATGTTGTGGGGCTAGTTGGTGATGCATATTTTTCTTTTTGAAAAAAATGTTTAAAAAAATGTTAGATATGCTAAACTTCTAACACAAGCACAAGTCTCATCATGTCTTTCTGTGTGCTCGTGTCCAAAGTTCAGCACTGGATATCTTTCAAAAAGAAAATGTAAAGCTTATAAAGAGCATACAGAAATGTATTCCCCTATTTTAATCGAGAAAGTATGCAAGCCTAGGTGCATCACTTCAATTTGAAAGATCTCTGTCAAAATGTGTACATCTTTAACATTTAGAATTGCACTATGTACAGATAATTAATTAAAGGCAAATGAAATTAGACGAACAGCTCCATCTTGCAATATTTGCAGCATGGACACTTCCATGTGGTCAAGAAAGAAAAAATACACATTTCCTTACATCATGCAAAGAATAGCGAACATATAAAAAATGCTAACAGCTTGATTTACGATTTGTAAGGATCAAAGGGTATGTTCATACACAAACACATGCAGAAAAATACTGCAGAAGCACATGAAAAAGTCAAAATTGCCTGTCCTTTTTTTTTCCAGTAAAATAAGAAATAAATTAAGATGCACAATAGTGCAAATCACTGGAACATTGAAGTTTACTGATATTTATTTTTACAAGGGCCAGGAAAGGCCAAGAACTTTGTTATTGCTGTACTGCTCCATGTGAAAAATATATTTAGTTGTTAACAGACACCTGCAATAACAAAACACACTAATTTGATTTGCATTGTGGAGAGAAGCAAGCCCTTCAGTTCTCAGCAAAGATAACTGCAGTTATCAACTAGGTTTGTCATTATGTTTCATATGGTTTAATGTGCAAATCGGTTGTGCTTCAGCATAAATTAGAACCCCCAATAGCATGTTACATTTTAAAGTTCCTAAGTTAAGAAAACTAAAGGCACACAAAGCACACAAAAAGTGCAAAATAATTTAATATCAACATCAAGCAATCGAATCCTCCCCTAAATACTCACCTTAGCTTTAAGAATGGCTGCACATTTAATGCTTGGAACAATGAATTTAAAAACTCTTCAGGATCTGTAAGAAGAAATAGTTCATGTTCACCTTTCTTCTGCAATAGAAAAAGCAAGATATAGATTGTCCATTGAAACCACAAGGCTGGAAGCAACCTGTGGCACCATCCGTAAGACACCAATTTTCTTTGAGATTAAAAGTAGAATTTCATGTCACTAACACTAGAGTATGTTACCTAGCACTGTCTTTGACAAGCAACACCTGTTGATGCCACACACTGTACAAGAGCTGTCCAGACATGTCTTTTCAAGAAAGAAGGATGACCTTAACGGCGGAATGGTGGAAAAGTCAGCCTGAATGAAGTACCTCTGTCTTGATACTTCTATCACACATGAGGCTCTCTCCTCTGACAACTGACACTTCAGTCAGCTGCACCATGATGACATTAACCAAGTGCAAGCATTTAAAGTAGCCAGAGCATGCGTCAAAATGCTGCAATTTACAGCTACCACATGATGACAGCCTCCTGGGTCACGACATGATTCAGTATAGAGATACTATAGACTCTGGAAACGAAACTGAAGCTGGCTATAAAGAAGCTGTTATATTAAATTATGCAGGGTGTTCTAAGAATTAATGGTATTTTTTTGTTTTTAATTGTTTTGAGATTTGAGGCCTTTCTACAATGCTGAAAATAAATAGTAAAAAAAACATGTCATTACCCTTTAAGCCAGAAAGATTAATGAAAATATTACCAATAAAGAAAGAGTATTAATGCAAGCACCACAGAGCAAGCATGGTTCCTTCACTCTACTAAAAAAATTTGTGCCCCAAACTCCTTTCAATAAGGTTTCATGAATGTCCATCAAATACGCCATCATTTTGTGTTCATAAATAAATCATGACATACATACTACATGCAAAGTTAATTCATCAATGTGCCATAGCTACAGCCTTAAGCATAAGTGTCTATGATGTGCAACAGCTGGAAGTTCATACCACAAATGCTGAATGTTGCAAGGATTTCCCCAATTGTTTGCCCCAAGGGACAGACAACCAATTTTTACGGCACCTGTTTTCTTTAGTGCAACAGAAAGCTTACCAATTAGAGAGTCTAATCATAAAGTGGTAATGCTAGAAAACTCCATGAAACATTTTTTTATCTGGGTTTTTCTATGTGCAGCGCCGAGTAAGTCATACACTCAACACACACTGTGAACAGTGATAGGTGAGCTTGAAACTGGTTCGTGTTTGTGCCTGCAGTTCACTGCGCATGTGTGCACTTCGTGCGAATGCGCCGCGGCTCAACATGTTCCACTAGTTGCCGTAAAGGCAGTGTCGCTTGTCAGCGTCAACTCCTTTTACTTTGCAAGAAGCATGGAATAAAGCAGAGAAGCCTAATAACACTATACAGACTGTAATACTAAGCATGATTTGTGCTGCACCTAAACAACAGCAGACTATGTATAGCAATCCAAACGACTCATTCGTGTAGTGGGTGTGTCCAGATAAGATCGAACACGAGGTTTCGGTCACCATTCCCGATTTTGATGAAATTTGCTGTAGTTCTAGGCATTACACCCAGAACAATGGTTTAGAAGTTAGTTTTGCGAAAAAAAATTTTGTTCGCCTGAAAAAAAAAATACAAATTTTAGCCGCAAGAAACAGTTTTCCGCCAATTTCACTATTTCTAAATTTTGAGCGCGCCTTGGGAAAAAACGGTGCACTTCTCGGTCACAATATTTGTTCCCCTCAAAGAACAAGTTAAATACAATCTTATGAGTCTATTATTTTTCTTCTTTGTCGAAGCACTTTTGAAGAAAAAAATCACAAACTTGGCAAATCGCACAAAATACCTGTATTTGAGGAAGTTATTGCTGCAAACAAGTTAAAGTGATGATAATAAAAATCAGTACATATTAACTTTGATACTTTCGCTTTCTTTTAAGATAATTTTCGTAGTTTTATCACGCTCCATTTTACTCGATAATTGGTCTGAAACATAAGTGATTTACTGAAAATGCCGAAATTTGAAAACAGTTTTCTCAAAAAAGCCATATTGAATTTTTTTTTAAATCCCTCTGATTGAAGTCAAGGACGTCATCTATCATTCTGCATAAAAAAACGTTGCATTATTTTGGTTGCTAACAAGTTATAATGCGTCAAATGTGACCAAGTCAGCCTCGCGGCCGCTTTGTTCGTTATGTGCTGAAACTCGGATATAAGTTGTTCATCACAAATAAGTAGCTCCACACCAACAAATGCGCAGCCAGGTGTTATGGTTCAGCAAGCTTTGTCTTGCGATCAGCCGCTTGACAAACCCGCAGTAGCGGCCACTAGATGCTGCAGGCGCTCACATTACACGAGTGCCGCTTCGACTGTGGATGAGCTCTGCTTGCGTGCCAAACTAAGCTCAGAGGACAAACGAGAGAAGGAATGCATCACTGTGCCAGAGAAACATAAGCGTACAGAGTAACATAAGCTCTGCCAGAGAAACATAAGCGTACAGTTGCTTAAATCCTAATATGGAAGGGGAATTCACTTATGTTTAGATCACTGTCGAGATTGAATGTTGAACCAAAAAGCAAAATATGGCAAAAACAGAAAAACAAAATGCAACATATATTCCTCCACAGTTGGAAAATGCTGCTGGTTCACCTAAACAGTGTTACACAACAATCTAAGCACGAGCTAAAAAAATGATATTTTTGAAAAGTTTACACAGAACAATTAGATAAGCCAAACAAAAGAAACTTTGTTACTAGGTACTACAACAGAACCTTTTGATTAAACAATGTTTAGCTGCTGTGGTGACCAAATGATTATGGTGCTCGGCTGCTGACCTGAAAGATGCGAGTTCGATCCTGGCTGCAGACATTGCATTTCGATGGAGGCGAAATGTTAGAGGGCAATGTACTGTGCAATTTCAGTGCATGTTAAAGAACCCCAGGAGATCAAAATTATCCAGAGCCCTTCAATACAGCATCTTTCACAGCCTGTGTCACTTTGGGACGTTAAACCCCACAAACCAACCACCTTAAACATAATGCTTGTTTACTTTTACACAAGCTCTCTCACAACAGATCCAGGGAAAGTTATTATTATTGGATGAAAGCTATAGCAATGGTAAATTTAATGGGCTTTGGTGGATCCAGAAGGGGCTCCTTTAGATTAGCATTCGCCCCCCATCTATTTGGTAGAGACATGCTAGATGAACATAGGCCCGTACAGGCAGCAATGAACAGTCACTTATCCGAAGTGCGTCCAAGCAACCTTACTAGATTTTCCTTACTTTGAATTTTGTGTAGGTGTTGCTGAGTGGGGGCACAAAATAGTGTGTGTTGTCTGTGAGTGTATTCTAAGCTGCATACGTGTGCCCTTTGAAGAAGCAAGTACATTGTGTTGAAACGTTTACAGTGTTTGTGTGCCTGCCAATAATGCCTACTTCTGGCCACCCTGTTGTAGCAGCTTTGATGAATGCAGTAATTTATGTTAAAAAAGTGGCATCTGTTCCAGTCATTGTGATCAGCAACAATGCAGAACATGCTGAACACATTTTTGAACACATTGAACACATCTTTGAAGATGTTACTGTCAATTTCAAGCAAGAATTTCAAACACTGCTGAAGCGGTCAAAATTGTTTCCTTCTTTTGGCAAAAGCTTGTCGACGGAATACTTGTTCGTCACAGCAAGCCATCATCTTCTTCATATCAATTTGAGATATTCAAGCACCTTATATGTAACAGAATAACCAAGTAAGAAAGAAGTTCAGGGGAAGATGGGGGCTTGAAGTGATGAGGAATCTTTGAACAGGGAATGTCGCTGCAGCCAACATTTCAACAAGTCCACTTGTCGAAACGTTGCCTCTAGCAACATTTCCTGTTCCAACGATTTGTCATCACTTCATCATAAGCAATTGGATTATGCACCTAACCTAGGACCAATCAGATTGTCACTGCATATGTGCCACAGTTTTTTTTTTTTTTTAAGGTTACGGCGTTTACAGTTGGATGTTAAAAAGGTGCATGCCAAAGTATTTAGCCTGTTATAAACACACTACCTCATTGTACCAAGCTCACTGTCACAGTGTCTCCTTACTGTGGACAATGAGTAAGAACTGAACATCCACACTCTATTGAGGGTGTTAAGTTCCCTTACATTCTATAGCAATGCTTATTTAGTAGTACCCGGGGTGCCACGTAAGAACTCATGACTGCGACAGAGGCAGCAGGAGAGGAAGTGTTGCAAAGCAGAAGTATAACGCAGCTGTTAAACATATGAGACACCAGCTGATCATGATGAATAACTGCATGGTGAAGCTGAAGTGACTATGATGTTAAGACAAGACTACAGCTTATCATGAACCATTGTTATAGTGTCCGTCATAGCTAAAAGCGTGCAACTGCAAAACAAAAGGCTTAGGAAGTTCGATGATCTGGGAAGCGGTGCCCGTTATGACCTTGTTCATATTAGTTAAAAGTTAAGTATTGCCTTTAGTCAATCAGATCTGTCACTTAGACAAATTGCTTCTAAAAGAATATGGAGTATTGGATATACTGTAGACACATACTCACCTTTCTCTTCAGTGGTGAGTCCTGACACACATCCCAAACCATCAAGGAGCTGCCGAAGCCTCATAACATTTTCGCTAGGCACATAACGGTCGCTGAAAAAGATAGACAAAAACAGTGAATATGGTATAGTGGTAAGTAAAGGTTATCTGAAATAAGCACACTATCAAAGCAAGAGACATTCAACTTTATAGCCAGAATCAAAGTGATACCATGTTGAACTGCTTCCTGCTACGAACGAGGTGCAGACCTAGTCCATCGTGCAGCTAACATACTCCTTACATTAACTCAGGGTGTAGTGACACTTATCCATATTTCTATTTGTATACGGTTCAGAGCACTCAATCTGCAGTGTGCTTGAACACGCTAACTTCCAGTGATGCTGAAATTGCTGGTTCGATAAACTTTCAGAACTACAGGTACAAGCAAGGTTGTAATAAAAGAACATAGAAAGAGCATAAATAATACCAGTTCAGTGAAATTATTGCAAAGAAAGTTTTTCTTATGCCCCAGGAGCGCTTCACACAATTTAGTGCATCAAAATTAACACCACAATGAAGTCTGTGAGTACTCGCATATTTCTCTTCAGAAAAGCTTTTATGGAGCAGGCCTGCACATTGCCTTCACCGAAAGAAAAAATGTACTTGAGAGAGATACTCACAAAAGTCCCAAATGCCAAGGTATGAATGCTAAAAAACTTAAAACACAAAAAAACCCTACCATAATTTCTGCATAAAAAAATACAGAAAATTAAGAGTGAAACTCGACGTGCGAGTAATACACGAATTTCAATGTGGAAGGTGGCTTCACGGTACTGTTTCAAACCAATACAAAGAAGCTGGCAACCACAGTGAGAGCTGAAACAGACAGTAGGTGAGGACAGAAGGGGGAGGGGGGTGACACTAATGAGTGAAACCAAGTGAAAATAAAATATAAGGTTCTTGCAATCTTCAAGCATATAATTTGTGTGGCTGAAATGTGCAACAAATATTCAGGGATCTTTTTAAAACTTTTCTGTGGCTTGAAGTTGATTGGTACGGGTTACATGCAGGGGATGGTTATACACAAGAAAATAGGGTATCTCTGAACACAACTAGAGATAGCAATGGCAGAAGCCCTGCAACAGCTGACTGTCAGAGTCAGCATCACCCCCATCAGCTGTACAAGTTTCATGGTAATCTGTATATTTCATATTTACAAATTTCTATAGAAAAATGTTTCATGAGGACCACAAATTTTATTGTCAAAGAATTTGACTGTATGTACAAAATAGCACATCAAGTACATACGTACCGGCGAAGAGTGTTAACGATGTCATCGCGGAGCACTTTCTGGATTTCCTCATATTGTTCTATGTCATCATGTTCAGGTTCTCGATTCAGAATGTCATCGAAAGTGTGAGTGCAGGAAAACATGGCAAAAAGTGTGGCATCTAAGTAGCATGAATTATGGTGTCCTTGTATTCCTCGATTAACATTACACAATTCTGCCACATCAGCTGCTGTACGGCCCAGCACAGGAACACAGTTATCTGCAAAGAAAAATCAGAAAAATGATGGTCCACACAATGATAAAGATACATTTTTGAAAAAGTAATCTCTCCACAAATTAGGAAAAATAGACTCAATGAGCATGCAGCACTTAACGTTAACAATGAGCCACCTTACAATGATCTGTTTCATGGCATAGTTGTTTTGTACAAATGAAGTCTATTGTATTATATAGGGATCAAAGTTTTCGGTTTGCCGGGAAACGCCCACACAAGGAAGATCTCAACTTTTTCCTATATATGCAACAACACTGGCACCTTCAATGTTGAAGGAGAGAGACACACTTTGCATGCCCATACACACATACATTAAGCGCACATTATAGAAAAATGAGCCAAAACTCACTTGTGGTGCTGTTGCCTTTGTCCTGCAAAAACAATATAGAAATGAAAGTCATAACTGCAGATTCATGACAACACAAGGTTCCATATTTGAAAATGCAATAGCATAAATAAATTATGAGCTTGATTTGTTTTTTACACCTCTTGTATTCTTTATCTTCCTGTCATTTTAGGTCAAGTAAAGTTTATTGCAAAAGTTGTGCTCGAGTTACATATGGTAAGAGCATTACAGCAGGAAGTCCCAGAGTTTTTCAAAAAACTGCCAGGGGGACCTCCGATGATTACATAAATGCATAAATAGGGCAATTATACAAAACAGCAGGCAAGTAGAGACATATGTGAATAATAATAATAATAATAATAATAATAATAATAATAATGCTTTATATGCCTCAAGAAATTAGATATTGATAAGTTAATGGTAATGCTAAATAATGAAAACATGAAAAATAAGCAAAAGCATGCACAAGTACCCCATGTGAAGTGCAAATATAGGAGCAAATATAGGAGGGTTTTGTATAGGCATAGTCAGGAGGGGTTCAGTTTAGCCCCAATTGAAATTTCGAAGTTTCCTTAAGGTCTATGTATAACTCGCATACCTAAAAGGTCAGATCACCTCCCCTGTTTAATTCTCCTCACTCTGTCTCTATCACGCCCCCCCCCACGCACACAGAGGCGTGCGCAAGGTTCCCCTTCGGAGAGGGGGGGGGGGGGCGAAGGTTCATCGCGGCGCCCCCCTCCCTATTAAGGCAAAGTATGGGGCAAACTTTGCGCCTCCCTCTTCTTAGGTGACTAGTGGGGGGGGGGGGGTGCCCCCCCCCCCCGTGCGCACACCTATGCACACATACGCACAGGTTTCCCACGAGCATTAATGAGAACCACTTTGATGGTGAAGCGGTGAGCAGCTGCATCGATGTCTGAGACATATGATGGCAAAGAAACAATTATTTCTCCCTTGAAAAACTTTTCACTCAACGAAAATAAACCAAAAATAAACAAAAAATAAACAAAAAATAAAAACACTTTCCATAAAACGCATCCTGCCTGGGCGCGGCGACCAACTATATACAAGACAAGTGAACCTGCGCACCGCCCCACAATTAGCAATCCATTAGCAATCCCTACCTGTGCTGACGCGTAGCTTGAATTTCTGGGAAGCATTTCTCAATCCTTAGCGTCGAAACCTGAAGCTTCCACCGCCGTACCGCACACCTAAAAGGTCACGTTAGCGTATGTCTACACCGAATTCCTTAGCGCGGACCAAAAACCAACCACGAGTATTTCTTGATAAGGTGCAGGAATAAAGTTTGAATGAGCCGCGCACGCGCACTCGCCGTCTGATCCCCACGACGAAAGCTCAGCAGTTTCGGTTTCGCAGCGAACAAGAGGATCTCACGGCGTACCGAACCTCACTATTTTCAGACATCGTGTGCACAAACGTTGTCACGTTGTCCGAGAAGTGCAGTCTGATTCATCAGACGAGGCAACGTCACAGATGGGATGCACGAATATCTCTCGTCCGCACATTCTCGCGTCGCGTCTTTAGAACTAATGACTTCGGCAAAACATTGTTACATGGATTTTCAACCAACTTCAAACTTTCTGTGTTGTAGCCGTAGTGATAAATGATATGTGCAGTAGAATTTATACATATTTTGCTTTTCCATCGATGGCACCGTACTCTATGGCTGCCATCAAGTCGACGCCACTCGGCGCACCATGCGTTCTTTTTTTTTTTTTTTTTTAATCCCTTCCACCACGTTGACGGCTAAATGCGTGTAGTAGGATCTGAACACGATCCGACGTTTTGATACCGCCGGGTTTATCATGATTATCATAAAGCGATATTCTGTGGTTTAGGGAGTTTTAGAATAGCATACGCAAAACTTTTATCTAGCCACCATAGCAAACCTTTGTGTTAGCGTTTGTCGCACGCTAGCCTCTTGTGGGCCCCCGTTAGAGTGTGCTAGAAGCGTTTTGAGGTCCCTTTATTTTATATACCCCTCGATCACAGCGCCCTCTGTTCTGTCCACGGCCGGCGCCTCACGTTGAACCCCCTCGTTCGTCCCACTCAAACTCTTCTAGTACTCGAGCAAGACTTTGATTTGGGCGAGTAGCTACATGCTTAGCTGGGGAAAAACAGCACAAAAAAAAAAAAACGAGGACGCCGGAACACATCACACTAGACAAGCGCTGAACTTACAACAGTCAGTTGTAAGCTCAGGGCTTGTCCAGAGTACTGTGTTCCTGCGTCCTCGTTTCTTTTATTTTTTCTTTTTTTTTTGGGGGGGGGGGGGTGGGGCTATTTTTACCCAGCTCCTAGTACACTCTACCCCGTTAAGTGACGGAAATAGTGGGGGACCGTAGCGACTCTTTGCGTATGCTATTCTAAAACTGCCTAATGTCATTTTGGAGGTTTTGGAGCTGGACAGCGCAAATCAGAGGAATTGGATGCAGCTTTTGCAGCCCTGTAGGCTGTGCCCGAAAGCCACTCAGATCTATGTCTACAATGGGGCCCCATGTTTAGCAGCAACAGACTAGCACCCGTTATTAAGCGTCCTTGAATTTGATAAGTGAAACTTTGCTCCATCCACAGCAGCATTTGAATGCATACCACAGAAAACCTTGTGCGTATGGCACGCATGGCTGCAGCAAGGGCGCACTTGTCTAGAGAATACAAAGAGGACATCGTGAATGTACGATGCCTCCAGCAACATATGATTGCTCAGCTCTCTAGGCTTTGTGATCTGGCATTGCTGTACACATGGTTACTGCAAATTACAGCACGGTGCCTAGAATACACTAGGGACCACGACTATACAGTGGCTAGAATAGTACTGTAAATGCAAGCACACACTTCTGGGCACAGCCAGTAAAGTAATGATAATGTCTATTAATTGCCATACCCTTTTAAATTCACAGTGCGGCGGCAAATGGTGATGCAGCCCATGTAGCCTGCATGAGCTACCAAGCATTATATTGGTGACACATGACTATTTTTAATAGTGATTGAGCTCGATCCAAATAGAATTTGTTGACCGTGATTGGCTCCTTTCTGCAGCAAGGATAAGCGAGTCAATCGCGATCAAATGTGTACTGTGTGACAACTGTATTACGCATATCGTAGTCTAGTATTTCGCCTATCACTCTGGCCTTTCCTTCTTTAAAACCTCTATCTCTAAACCTAGGAGTGTAATGACCTTGGCTCTGTCAATCTCTTGCTATTTCGATCAGTGACCTAATGCATGCTTCAGCCCATATCAGCTTTGAATACCAGTGTGTCTGGGAAGTGGATGTTTACTACGGACCTTACTGGGTGAATTAATCGTGGCATTTCGTTATGATGTGCTGAGTCATTTCTGCATTTTTACTGGAATAGACACGTGTGACAACCATCCTGTCGAGAATACTTTATTGCTCTGGCATGTATGCACTCTCAGGGAACCACCTCGATCCTCAATTGCAAGGCACTGTCCGTTGTGATATTGTACATCTTTTCCCTCCTGATTTATTTCTTGCTGTATTTGCGAATCTCCTTGGTCATAGCTTTTTTTTTCTAGTGTTTCCATTCTTCCATTTTTCGTATTCACTTTATATTTCTTCCACTTCCTTTTTGATGACTCTAGGTTATCCATTTAGACATTCAATTACCCTGTGTACTTTGTTACAACTTTATCTCTTTTGCCATGTTGTGTCCACACTTTTTAAGGTACAGATATATGTGCACTTTAGCTCCCTATTTCTTTGAATCCATGTTCCAAAGTCTTAATTTGTTCAAAACTAATTTTGCTCTGCACTTGTCTGACTTTATAAGAGGTCCAACCCCATGTCGCCCTCATTTGTTGTGTTGTCATGGGCCCCCATATAATTGGCCCACCAACATTTGTTTAATTTCCAACCCTACCAAGAACTCTGACTTTAAGCATATACAACGGCAACTTGTGAATGTTAATGGCAGGGTGCATTACTCCTTTCCAAATTTTTTGCTCTACCATTTATTTATTTTAACTCTAAAGTGCACTGTTTCATCACAGCCGCTCCCCCCTCATCATCAGCCTTTCTTTGCGGGTATTTGAGTGAACCATTTTTTCATTTACGAGTGCACCCTGGTATTTATATTGCTTGGTTATGGTATCATTTGCTACTGAACTGATACCATGTCAGTAGCTGTCTCCATTATAAACTGCTCGAGTGGCTTTCAAATGCTACATTTCTAGTCAGCATGAGGCAGTGCAAGCATGTCAACACCAGATTACTCAAGCGAGACAGAAGGAAAGTATCTCAGCGAACTAGGTTGAGAGTGCCTAGGTATGATGGAATACTGGAAAATGCAACTTCAAGATGGAACAAAAGTCTCTCCTTGTCCCTTCTTGTTGCTAGTTGAGTAATGAATTTTGAGTACATAGTTTCATTTTCACCATGAAAGAGGTCTATGTGCTGCATCACATAGACATAGAAGGGGTGCAACGTTAATTTAACTTCAGCCATTCAGCAAAAATGCAGGAGCCTACGCCATGCATGCATATGCCCATGATAGCAGTTGCACACTGAGCTAAGCCAATGCAGGCCCTTCTGCCAGCCAGTTCAAACAGAAAACATAGCATTACTCTGTATACTTATTTCTTGTGCAAAATATATATCGTGAAAAGGGACAGAGAAGAGACTGACAGTGAAGTGCAAATACTGGTGGCACTTCGCTGTCTGTCAGCATGGCTGTTCTTGACACTAACATTCGCCGTCTGATAACTGGAAACCTATCCAACATACACAAATGCAGCTCCTGCACAAAGAAGCTCGACAATATCACTTAAGCCCTATACAATGGAATCCTCTTCTTGCACCAGTTTAAGTTCTTTATCATATCACTGCCCACCTTGCTCTATAGACTAAAACCAGTGAAAAATGAACTATAAATGACATTGGCCGCAGAGAGAGTTGCCTGCTTAACTTGGATCAATTACACTACATTAAAACAATGTTGGGTACACTTTAACAGCTCTTACCGAAGTTTGTTGACGTTCCCCTGACACCTTTGCTTCAGCCTGGGCGTTCAAAGCTGCAAAACAACACTCTATTTGAGGTAGTCATTAAAACAAAACTATAGAAAGAATATGTGTATGACAATGAGGTTTCAATAGAGGAAAGGTATAAAAATGTCAATAAAATAATTACAAGTCTATTCTAGAATTCCTAGATGTTTAAGCTGGACACATAAGTTTAAATAGCAAATGCTGCAAATGGCATTTTTTGTGAGCATGTAATTTTTCTACTGCCACAAGTTTTTTATCAGATAATAGTGCTAGAAAAAAACACATTCAAATGACATTGTGTATGTGCAGTACGGTCCTCTGTTAGAGGAAACACACGAGTGCGTGGCCAGCGGTCCGCAGAGCACTAACTGCTGGTGAGATTTCGAAGTGCGGCGCATGCACATAGGTTCATGAAGGCGGTGCATGCCCTGCGTCGTCTGCTACTTCTCTGCCCATGCGCTCGGCGTGCGCTAGCGAGCCATGACCCTTCCCGCTTTTCATTTTCGCAGTGTAAAGCAACTGATACCGCGGCCTTCCGCTTCTTTAATAAGCAGATATTATATGGTCGCAAGGGCGAGCTTAGTATGTTTGCTGCATCAGATGTCAATTGCCTTATCTGTTACAAAAAGTGGCCAGTTGCAGCGAGAAGTATGTGAAAAATATGACTGGCTTATCGGTAAGCACTGACGCAGAATTGTGGAAATTCTTGGTCCTCTTCTCCTTGCACAGGTTGCATATTGTTTCTTTGGTAGCATTTAACACAGCATGGACGTGCACCAACACACCCACACTGCGTGCTTTAAAAGTCTTATGGCTAGTTCTTGCCCCATATACCCTCTCTCACAAAAATATAACCAATGAGCTTTCTCCTCCAAGTTTACCTTGATGTGTCGTTCTATACATTATTTTATTGTGTGCATACGTTGTAACAGAATAATTTTCATAGACAACACATCGAATTGATATTGCAAATATCTTATCTAAGGAGCTTCTGCAGATGTTTCTTAGCGAAAAACTGCAGCAATAAATAAAACCATATAATTTTTGTGCTTTCTGGATATCCAACAAGCAGCAGGCAGAGTGGCGCTAGATAAATCGCGCCATGAAAATACGGAACCGCTTTCCAATGCTTTCATGCGCAGGGTCGGAGAAGTAGCAGACGAAACAGGGCACAGGGCGCGGCGCCTTTACAATTCTATGCACATGCGCCACCGCATTTACAAATCTCGCCGCCAGTTAGCACTCCACGGGCCGCTGGCCATGCGCTCGCGTGTTCCCTCTAACAGTGGACCGTACTGTACATGGGCATTGTGAGTCATAGTTGCTGCACACCTTTACAAAGATATCGATTTGGTAAAACCTTAAAAATAAAATGCTTGCACAAAGAATCAATTACCACTTCAAATCTGCAATGGACAGTTAAAAAATATATATCTGAGCTTTCATTATACAATGAAGGAAAGAAGATGGCTCTTAAGGGCTCGTTTTCTTTGTTAGACACAATATTAATGAGAACTAACAGACAATAACGCCAAGGAAAGTACTTTCCTTGGCGTTATTGTCTGTTAGTTCTCATTAATATTTCATTATACAAGGCACTCTAATTTGCAAGGTCTCATTAGCAAGCAAAGTATTCTGCAGTACTGGAGCTACGTTGCTTTTCTTAACGACTTAATCAGGCACTAGTGAATTTTTTTTTACCAGCAATTGGAGCAGTCAATTTAATTGCGTTACTGTATAGTTGGATGTGCAATCGGTACACTGATGTCTGAATAAAAGTTTGTAAGAAAGACTGTACTCAGGCAAAATATACAAAAAGCCTATAGCTGCTGAAAAACCATTTATGAAAGACATCAAACATTAATAAAAATCAAAGAACTCTCTCGGACATAGTTATATCAAGAATGCAAACCGAAACTGAAACGGTTGGCTACAGACATTTTCTCCAGCACTCACTATTCTCTGCCAACATTGCGCCTTCACCAGAAACTCACCCTAGAAAACTTCCGGTTATGCTTTTTTTCGTATGCTTTGCTGGCTGCCACTGCTTCTTTTGCGATGTTTATGGTGGTTAGAATGAATCAAACAAAGTGCCTGATACTCAAGTGTTGCTGTGTAGTGTTGGGATGCTGCATGCAATGAGGGAATAATTTGCTTTCACAAGTGAAAACATTCAGTTTCTCGAAAGAGCACCCGTAATGCAGCCGATTAGGCGAGACAACTTAATGTGCACAAAAAACTCACGTGTATGTTCTGTCCACTTTATTCAAAGCAAGTAAGCTTAATGCATACTTTATCGGCACTAACACGATGCTAAGGAGTTAGTCCAAGGTGTCCAATTACAAAGAACAAATTTTCTAATCCGTGTTCCGCACAAGCTGCTGTCCTCTGCCTATGCAAAATCGCAACACCTAATCTAATACGTGAAAGCTTGTAGACTCTGAAAAGTCGTTCGAAAATTGTTTCTTGATGTTTGGGCCACAGTTCTCAATGTTCACTGTTAGAAGCAATGCTCGGGATACATATGTAGCTGCACTCAAAGTGTACCACCACGCAGCATATGTCGCCGTTATGGCAGTGCCCATGGTTATTGTTTGTTATCAATTAATGTGATCCAGTTACCTTTCTTATCAATGAGATCAACACTGACGAGTTGCAAACAACTAACATGTCGCCTGTAAAACCTGCACCATCACACAGCACAAGGATGCCCTAATGCTGCCATCAACGGTCATCGCTGCACCCAGGGCGATGAGGGCCGGCAACTTAACATGAGTGTGCTATGCATTATCCCAGTTACACTAGACACTTTACATTGTGATCAATGATGATCGTACGCAATCGCTACCGAAAGTGCCCAGTGGATGACACTGGCACAATAATAAGTGCGCTATCCTTATGACGTGTGCTGCAACGGTGCTGTTGAGCGCCGCTATACTGGCCCATTTCAGGCACGTGTTTTGAGCTTACATTCACTTTATGCAATGTATCATTCTGTGGACCAATGCATCCTTTCATGTACTTGCTACACATTGCCCTTTATGTGTCGGGGAGAAAGTGCCACAGACAACTGAGCAGCAGAAACAAATGCACCACGCCAACACCGCCGGGCCAATTGAGTAAACAACATCGGAAGTCCAACACCGGAAGTTTCCTAGGGCGCGGCGTTCAAGTGTACGCTGTTTTGTTTACAAACAGCGAAACCATCTATAGCATATACCACACTGAGAATCAAAGCTGAGTATATAGTGATCCTCTCTGACAATTCAACTGAAATGAATAAAGCTTTTTTGGCAAAATATAGTGACTTGAGTGGATTTACCTTCGATTGAAACGGCACTTAAAATTACTGGAGCAAGCACATTACGTTCATTATGAAGTTATATGCATTACTCATGATACCAATAAAACACAAGCTGCTGAAAAAAATTTATAGATGAATGAATTGTTATCAACAATTCAAAAGTGCTATATAAGCTTTTGCAAAAAGCACTAAGGGTGTGCAACCAATAATCCTTAAATATAGAGCTTGCATAAGGTTTACATAACACAGAGAAGCTATTTTAGAAATAAGACAAGTGCAACATGGCAAGCTGATTTACAAAGTGATATGAGATTATAAGCTTTAAAACAAACTGCTTGCATATTAGATGAATTTAAATACGTTACGTAGGCCAATCGTTTTGTTTCATGGCGAGGGCCAAAGAGATGTAAAAAAAAAACAAAGCTCCATGCACAGTGGGCAAACAGTCATGCGATGGTAGCACATGCAAGTGTTACCTTGGCATTTTTCATACAAAGGGTTGACGTGATTAACAGCATCACTAGTTGCTAGTTGTATGCAGCAAAGAAAGAAAAAAAGAAAAGAAAAGAAAAGGGGTTAAAGAGCAACGTTACGACGGCCTCCAATGCTTTTGATCATACAGGTACAACTTTCACCTGGCCATATGTCCTTAATAAAGGACAATTACAATACAAGGGCCATTCATAAAGTTCCTACTACTTTCATGAAGGAACACAATATAAAATGCGGATTAGAGAAAATATGATTGTTGCCCTCTGCTTTAACCACCCAAGACTATGCACTTCCACCAGCATATATGAGCCGAAAAAGCACTCATAAGACCACACCATTTTTATCCATAAACCAGTCCACTCCAGGAACAGCTAAGTGATGTGGGTATATATTCCAAAGCTGTGCAGTGGTCTACAAGAGACACTGTAGTGTAGAACTCCATAACATAGCAACAACCACCTGTGGTTCTTTATTGTGCACGTAAGTCTAAGCACATAATTTAAACATCTACGGTGAGTGATGAAGTAACAGGTTTTTGTTGTCCTGAAAATATTTTATAGACAATTGTGTCCGTTCACTCAAAAAGTCGCTATAGTTAGCAATCTGGTGAAACTAAAAACAGGGCGGACTTTTGCAGCCCAAAAAAGTCGTGCCACCATCTAAAATGAATTAGTCCACTGTCGTAAAAAAAAATTTTCTTGGCCTTCTGTTCATACGTTTCAGGTTAGTGTAACATCTCCTGCAGCCTTTTGACATTTTAAGCCATAATCTCTCAGAGTAAGAGCAACAGCCCCAGATAATTCAGGTTGACCTTCAACCCTTACCAGTACCAACCCAGCCATTACCACCACTTATTTCACATACCCCCACAGCATGCTGCTTAAATTATCTCCTAAACCAAGGGTGCTGTGTGGGGCCAGGTTCCAGAAAGCTTGAGAACTATAGAATGAAGAAAGGAGCGAGAAAGGGTGTGACAGGGAGAGAGAGGGAGTTCGGCTGCATGCTAAATGCTGTCAGTGCAGAAGTACCTGCTTGTCACAGGGAAAAAGATGGGGGTAGCCTTTCCTCTGGACCTGCCAAACCAAATCATCACTACATCTATGTGTGGCCTCTATTATTTAAGGGTACGGCCCAGCGCGTTTTCTTCATTCGTGAAAGTCATTGATTTCTTCACTGTCTGATAATAACAAGACAAGCGATTTTTTTTTTTTTTCACAGTGCAACCTGGCACACCATAAGTGATGTCACACAAACAAAGTGTTGGGCATACAAAAGTTTATTTTTTAGAAAACAAATGCCACGAGTCACTTGACCTGTGGTATGGCCTTTTGATAAACTCTTTGATTATGCGATCACAATGCTGGCTCTAAATGTCCACAGCAGTGCCTCTTGTGTGTATCAAAATGCTTGTCACACTTTTTCACTATGAAATCGACCAACTGTGGTAGCAAACCTGGCTGTGTTAAAACTGTACTGAAACCCAAGCGCCTGAACCCAAAACCACCTAATAATGCATGACCAATATCGTTGTCCAACAGCAACAAGAGAAGACCAAGCAGATATCGCTGAACTTGAAAGTGGCCCTCATCCTGCAGATCGAGTCGATTCTTGCTCACATGTTAAAAACTGTACCATAAGTGCAAATTAAAAGCACTCAGCACGACTAACGTAAGCCCATAAGTCGCACAGTGAAGAGTCTTGCGCTACTTCCAGGTGGCTTTCTCGCTGACTGCAGACCACTTTGTGGATTTAGTGTGCGACTGCAATAATGGCTTTCTTAAATTTAGGATGCAGTGAAAAATTTGTTCTCTGCATTGTGAAAGTGAATGCAGAAATAGGAATGGGGTCAGATTTGGTCTGACCACTCACGGAACCTTAAGATGCTGTTCACAGAAGCCAGTGTAAGACCCCTGTTCTAAACCAATGTGGTGCACAAAAGTGGAGCATCCAGCTCCCCTTCAAAGGACCAAGCATTCAGGGAAGCTCCAATTTTTCACCCTTAAACACTTTTGATTTTAAGGTTGCTTCCTCCTTGAGAACTTTCAGCAGTATCACTTCAGTTTAAACACAATAGAAGTGCTCTCAGTTAATACAGCATGCACCAATTATAGTGCACTTGAAGTAGAGGAACATGCTTGTCTTGCAACCCATCATTTGTATCACTAGTTCCAGTTTTCCAAGAATGGCATGGCGCAAACTTTATGAGTGGCCCTTGTACAATGAGGTCATAAATATTTATTCTCACCCACTAAAATTATACTAATGTGCCTAATGTGTGATCGAAACACATTTTTATATCACGTTGGTGCACATGCTTCAAGTAGGTGACATAAATAAGCCATCTACCCAATTTCACATTTAAGTTAAAGGGACTGACAACCGATTTTCTAAACCAAGTTTTTTACGATGCAATAGAAAGCTCACCCTTCGTAGTGTTTGTAGCTGCAGCGGTTAATCCCAAGAGCGCGTGGTTATTTTATTAGCAGTATTTTTCGATCTGAAAATCCCCTGAACAGTACGTACACATCCTCCAGCAACACTGTGAAGCGATAGCGTTGCAGATAGCCCTCCTCGCATTATGCTCAAGGTTTTTCTCTCACAGGAGTGGGTGAAACTGTGGTTAAGCACCTTCATATTGACATTTTCGACCATTTTTGAATCTAAAAAGCAGCTAGAATAAATTTTCCGAATGATCATCGTCACGTGACATCTCTACTACCTCGCGAAATAGGTGCTCGTGGCCTCCGCAATTAGTTCAAGCAACGCGTCGCCGGAAGTAATCTCAGAGACTGCAAGGCGCTCTTCGTACTTTTCCAACACGTCGGCAGGTGCCGCTAGGCCCTCAGCTAACAACGTTCATGCTGCCGCTCATAAGCATCGGGTCATATGTCAAACGAAGGCGTGCCCACTGTCCTGCTCAGTGCAAACGAATGCATATCTGCATGTTTTACGTTAGAAAAGATTATAATAAAAAGTGTGCTCTATTTCAACGCTAATACAGAGACAGTAGCGTACACCAGTAAAAGGTCACGTGATAGGTACTTGCGCACACTCACTTTTTTGCCGCTGAGTAAAGAAATAAAAATATAAATATGTGTTTAATGAGAAAAACAGGGTTTGTTTTAGACAATACAATAGACTATCCTTCTATTAGTGGAGTATCTCAATTGATGTTCTGAGCGGTTGTCGGTCTCTTTAAGTTAACCTGGGCATTTGCAGTAATACAACTGTAATAAAAGGTAAAACTAAAGAAATTCCTGCTTATAACAACGTGACTTGTAAGTTTATACATGCAAAACTAGTTATGCAAACTGAAAACAAGCCAAAAATACCCACAAGGTGCTTAGCAAATGAGAGCACAAGTATTGTTCAATAAGAGGTTTAACATCTAATGTTTAATAGGCATAGTTTTAACAAACACATGATTGAAGAAAGTTTTATGGTTTCATCAGCGATTGGGGAACTTATTTTGTGCACATGTTTGTCTAAATAGCCTGAAATTGAACGCAGCCTGTTTTGGCCTGCAAAGACCTGCAAAGCAGACCTTTCAGGCCTAGGATACAGGCATTGGTGGCAAGCAGGTTTCAGTTCTCAGATTCTATGTTTTATGCATTGTTTTTAGTTGGCAGCAGAAGCTATCTGCATGCAGCACTAATAATATTAGGAATGCCTAATAAAAGCTTGAATGCACACCACACTGCAGTATGTACAGGCTGTTTCACACTTAGGGGAAAACTCGGAGTGCATTGCAATGTGCTTCGAGTTTTCCCCTAAGTGTGAAACAGCCTGTACATTGCAGTTAATGAGGCATTAATTGAATTACATTTTAAACAAACATTAAGATTAAACGAAATGATTACTTCACAGTCACATCTTGATGACTTAAAGCTGCAAAACTTACACAATGTCCTTACAAATGAAAACCTAA
The DNA here is from genome assembly GCF_013339695.2 of Rhipicephalus sanguineus. NCBI lineage: Eukaryota > Metazoa > Arthropoda > Arachnida > Ixodida > Ixodidae > Rhipicephalus > Rhipicephalus sanguineus. The sequence goes on along the minus strand of NC_051176.1, from coordinate 214,844,918 downwards.
ACAAGACTGCTAAGGGTGCTAGTTAATGTAATACAATGTGCTTAATAAAAAAAAAAAAGGAGAGCAAATAGAAAGCATAGACAATTCAGGAGTGAGTTAAGGAGACAACCTACCAAAAAAATAATCAATTATTGCACCTTTGAGTGATTTAGCAGAACTAGCTGACATATTGCATCAATGCTCCATGACCTATCTCTGTGAGCAAATAATTCATGTCTGTGTTAAATTGTGAACACAGCAGCAAAACTACAGCGGAAAAGAGTATACTGCTACTCACGCTGCGACAGTCCTCTAGAGCTCCCACCATGTTTCTGTTTGTCTTCATAAAAGTCTGTAAAGGCCAACAGAAAAAAAAAAGAGAGAAGAAAAGACAATTTTACGCCTGATTCACTCCCTTCACATGCAAAAAGGAGTGGTAACATTTAGATATGGGGAGTGGAGAAAGAAAGATGGTGACAAGAAGTCCTAAGTGAGGAGAGGGCCTGCCTATGAGTGCAGAATGCAGAGACCTGCAACACAGTGGCAGGAGAGAAGTGAAGCAGACCATGCTATGGATTGGGAGCAAATGCAACGGAACATGGCATCACATTCAAAAGTGCTTTGAATGGGCCCAGTTGGTATGACACAACTGAAAATGTGTTGATGCGCTGCAAAGGTGCACGCAAATGGACAGTCACAAAGAGGCCCAGATACGCAAGGCATTTTTGTGAATGAAAATTCTTGTTAGAACTAAGCTAATAGAGAAGCATGGAGGCATGAGTGGGTGTGGTGTTGGGCATGTAAATTCCTTCATGCCTTGCAAACTAGGTGTTTTTTACCAACAGCCTTTTTCTTGTGGGAAGGTGTAGGTCAGTCAGAGCGACAGATGCATAAATGTGAGGCTAAAATAACACAAGCACGCCATGACAAGTTCACCTTGTTCTCACTTAGCGAACCACTGAAAGGAGTACGGTTGCAGGCATCTTTACAGTAACACCAACATTTTTGCTGGCAGCCATAATCAGCTGAACCATGAGATCATTGAAGCTTTTCACATTTATCAACTTCAAGATGATTGTATATAAGCCAACCATGAATAACTCAAACATGTGAACTGGATTTTCTTTTGTATTCTTGTGCCTCCTTATCTTGATTTTGCATGTGATCCAGTATGAACACGTCCAGTCTTCTTTGTTTTATTATGCTGTGTATGTTTTTTGTTCGCCAGATAATGTTTTATGAAAAATTTATATTCCTTGTTTCTTTCAATAAACTGTAAATCAGAGTCAGGGACCGTCCTGTTGCTTCCTTTTACTATGTCTACGTCCTTGGCACTATTTATTAATAATGTTAGTTTCACACTAACTCCCTCAGCTGGCCCTACTTTTGTAAACAGCTACCTTCCAAATTGTACATATGTCAAACAATTCCGTGGATAGCAAACAGTTACATCTGCATTTTTCGCACTGTCTTCTTTCCTTGCATGGGCTTTCTCACATTTTTTTATGCCATCTTTCATTTTCATTGTTCCCTCGCGTGCGTCATAGTTCACAGAAATGTAGGTAATAATTTTTGTTAAAGAAAACCACAATACAATATATTTTTGTTCGCTACAGCGTATATATGAAAAGTTTACTTAGACACTCAGACCATGATACACAGGGGTGTCATTGCACCATGATAATAACATAAGTTCATTGTAAAATATTACAATGAGTTTCCTGCTAATAGGTGCTCAAAAGCGGTATGTTCATGTTAGACATGGATCTTTACAGTTGCAACACCATAATCTACCAATCTTAATTAATTAATGCTAGTCTTTATTACACCTTTAAAAACTCAACCAAAATTTAAAAAATGAAAGAATCAATAATGTCGAGCAAAGGAAACTAATAAGAGGCACAATTAGACAAAATGTATAAAGCCAAGAGTGCCACAAAATGCCTTAGCTGAAATGTGAGTACCTTGCCCACCTAGCTCATTCAATAAAGATATGCTGACACCCGCCACAGTGGTCTAGTGGTTATGGTGCTCGAGTGCTGACCTGCAGGTCACGAGATCGAATCTCAGCTGCGGTGGTCCCATTTTCGATGGAGGAGAAAATGCTTGAGGCCCGTGTACTTAGATTTAGGAGCACGTTAAAGAACACCAGATGATCAAAATTTCTGGAGCCCTCCACTGTGCCTCTCATAATCAAATCGTGGTTTTGGGATGTTAAACCCCAGAAATTATTATACAAAAATGTGCTGACAAAAAGAGGTGAAAGAAAAGTATCACTGTTGCAAGATATCTTTGTAGATGTAACCTGACTTTACAATTCATTTTGAAAAGACACTACACTTTGCCACATATAAACCCACAGCTGATGATACATGACTTATGCACAACTAGCTTAATTGCTTACTTTGTATGTTCAACCATGAAAGGTAAGCAATTTTAACTGACCAGTCTGTGTGGATACAGTTATATGATAAAATTGTGGTTCAACTTTTTTCTAAACAAATAAAACAACAAAAGCATTAGCTAAGCAAAATGTAGCTGATATCTTTCACAACGTGCATGCAAAGATGCTTCAGAAATCAACGCTTATGATAATGAAGGTTTTGAATTTTGACTGCCAAGTTCCAGGGCTTTTTTCCAGGGCTAAAAATTGTTTTCTTTACAGGATTTAACTAATTCACCGAGAACATCACTGTATGTGAGAATTTCTAGCTACACCACAAGCCAAGACTTCAACAACGTAAGTACAGCAGCTATGCAAGCTCAGGTATAGCACTGTTAACTTACAGGTGTACCATAACGCGTGAAAAACTTGCCAAGACCAAAACATAAAGTGTTTCTGACTCAATTCACTGGTGATCGAGGTAAGAGACTATGAGAGCCAACGCAACCCTTGTTAACACTGCAGTCTGAAAAGGTCGTCACCGGTGATAAGTCACTCCAGTGTCAAGGGGGCGTCATTTCTACAAGGGGAGATGTGGTACTTTAAAACTTTTTTTAAAATTCTTGATTGATTGTTATGGACCTTGCCGAGTTTATGTATACTTGTGTGCTGATTTCAAATATGCAAGTGTTTTTTTTTTTCTATGATAGGTAGTTTGCAAGGTATCACAAACAGCTACTTCTTTGGTTAAGGCGTAATTATCTAATTAGCTGCAACCTGCACAGCAATGTACAATGCACAGAATCAATCCATTGAGAATGAGTGTAGTGTGTCATAAGAATAAATCATTGCTTTAGGCCATTTCCTACTGAGGTTGCGGGCTGCTAAACCAGACTTAAATATCCTCATTGATACTTGAAACAAAAGCTCTATTTAGAACATTCTCTCATGAAAGCATTATGACAAAATTTACCTTACGACACATCGCATCTACTTTTCTTAGAAGCAGAAAAGAAATCATAATGATAATCCAGGTAGAACAGAAGATATTGCTCCTCCATCACAAAAAGGGCATGGAAATATTTGCTGTTCGCCATGAATTTAATGGGCAGGATGCACAGCTTTTGGTTTTTTAAAGTAGGATAGTGATAGAAGTTGATGGTATTCAGCTATGAAAAGTTGTAAATAGGTGTGCAATGATGTCGGGAACATGAAGAAATGGTGAGCAAAAACTCGATTTTTTGGTCAATTTTCAGTCCCTATGGGCCACGTTTGATGGTGACTTCACTGCTATGTGTTTAGGTACACACTAAAACATTCTCTTTTTCCATTTTGTGGAAAATGCGGATTGTTCTATGAAAATCCTTAAATAAGTGAAGTAAATCACTTATTCTGGGATTGAATTTCTGTGATTGCTCAGCTAAAAAAGAATGCATCTAAGTTAACAACATCCCTCGAAAGAAAAACTAGTCATGGTGTAACGAAAACAAGTTGTATCACACATTATCTCATAAGTGCAATAATATTCCCAACACTGTCACGTTATGTTTGTGCTGCTAACAAAAAATGTGCGTTGACATATCAACATTCAATTCATGAACTTGTGAATTATAAGAACAGAAAAAAATAATGAATGAGGAAATGATGCAAACGCAAGCAAAGTTCTGAAATCAATGCACTGGGTGAAAACAACTAGGCTTACCAGCGAATTCCTCACAGAAGACAGTTTCAAGCTGATCTCTGGGTGCTTGATTTATGATTTCTGTGGCTGCCTTCATTACCATTTTTTTGTGGTGTTCTTCATCCACACACTCTTGAAATGTACTGCTGTGTAGACCGTCTGCATTCGTTGAAGCCCTCCCACCAAAGAAGCAGTCTCCAGTTGTTTTTTCCAGGCGGGGCAGCTTATCACACTCAGCCCCTGCCCTGGAAACTTCCTGATAAGAGCAGGAAGTTGGCAGGGGTGAGGAGGCAACACAGCCTGATAAAGTAGCAGCAGCATTCCCCTTGTTGCCACTCGCCTCCAATGTGTCTGTCCCACCATGAGCAACAGCTCCTAAAGCACTTTGCTCTTCAAATGTTGCTACTCTCGTGTGCATACTGTTCCGACTCTCTTCCACGTGCTGTATGTGTGATGTGTCAGTGCCTTGTGAAACACAAGGAACATTTGCTGTCATCATGCTGGCTGTCTCCTCTGATGAAGCTGTGTCACTGCATGTAAGTTCTGCCTCTATTTTCTCTTGTAACTGTACATCCATACTCCTCACTGGGGGCTGTTTATTCTTTAGTGAAGGGCAAGATCGTTTTCTTAGAGGGCGTGTTGGAGCATCAGAAACTGGTTTTGTCAAATCTGACTGGCTTCCCAATGACTGCCAATCCTCGACATCTTCATCACATTTTGCATGATTTTCATTCAAAGGCAGACAATCAGAGTGAACACTGTCCAAGTTACAATCATGAAATGATTCAAATGTAGTGTCTTCAAACACACTGTCGCTGTCACTGCCTTGGACCTCAGGATGCTCATTTGTGCCTGGGTCAACTAGAAATGCTGAAAGGTCATCATTAGGCCTAAGTTTCATCATATAAGGTTCACTCCCAGAGCAAGTATCATTAAGAAAATCGCAGTTCTCAACAACACGAAAGGAGACAACATCCAAAGGGGAGTCATCTTCAAAAAGATGTCCTGACAATTCTGATAAAGAAAAGGGAAGCCTCAAAATTCCACCTGTAGGAGGATGCTCCTGGTGCTCTAGACCCTGAAATGAGGGCTGTTGTAGTGTTTCTCTGGAAGGAATCTCTCCATCAGTCTCAGAGTCTTCACAAGATGACAGACTGCTGTTCTCATCACTTTCATAACATATTTCTCCATGCTGAAATTCTTCTGTAAAAGTCTGGGGCTCATTTTGGACAGCTAGTTCTTCCTTTCCAGCCTGCTCAGTGAAAGTCCAACTGTCCATTTTTCGCGGAGTACTGTCACCTGGTAGAATACCTTTAGATGCCTCATGTCCCAGCGGGGCCCTTCTGCGCCGTGTAGGTGCTTTCAGATTACTTTCAAGGCATAGGCTACTGTAAGAATGAGCTTGATTTTTTACCTGCGTATTCCCTTTCATGGGGGTGCCTTGAAGCAAATTAGAACCTTCAGGTGAAATCTGCTGAAACTGTGAAGGTTGTCCTACATTACTGTGGCGAGGAGAGCGAGGTGGTGGTTTTGGCTGTTCTTCCAACAGAGAAGGTGGTGTTACGCTACTGTGATGTGGAGAACGAGGTGGTGGCTTTGGCTGTTCTTCCAATCGAGAAGGTGGTGTTACACTACTGTGGCATGGAGAACGAGGTGTTGGTTTTGGCTGTACTTCCAACATACAAGGTGGTGTTACACTACTATGGCGTGGGGAGCGAGGTGGTGGTTTTGGCTGCTCTTCCAATAGGGAAGGTGGTGTTACACTACTGTGGCGTGGGGAGCGAGGTGGTGGCTTTGGCAGCTCATTCAAAAGGGCACTGTCATTCTCTTGTGCTGAAGAAAACACACTACTTTTGTTTTCATGTAAAAGTTCACATGGTGAATTAACTGAACATGACTTTGACAGACCTTTGGCAAGTAATCTCTTGGAATATGTCACAGGGGGGAATTGAGCCTGCATATGTGCATTTGCATCTTCCAAAGGATCAGGTTCTTTCGCTACAGGTTCAGCAAAGCAGGAAACGTTTGCAGCTGTATCTGGTACAGAGGTCATGGTGGTATCTGCATAACCATTTGAAAGGTTTAAATGTGGATATTTACTGATGTCTGGATCACTGCTCAGAAAATTTTTGTTCACTGAGTCAAGCCTCTTGTACTGTATTGTAGCAGTATCAGCAATATCTGAACTGTGACGTCTCCAGTATTTATCAGTGAGCTCACTGGCTGAGCTAGTTACAGGAAGGCATGACACAGGGTGATGTCTTGAACTTCCACCAGTTTGTGAGCAATCTGAAAATGAGTGTTCATGATGCAGGTTGTCTAATGCTCGATGCGGAAACCTTTTAAATGTGCCAAGAAGTGCATTCCTATTTAAAAGTCCCTTTTCATCAAAATCTGTGTATCCCATACAATCAACCTCTTCCTCCGAGGCATTTTCAAACACTTGGCTGTCAGGTTCTTCTTCTGAATCAAAGCATGGTTCAAACTGTCTGTTGAAAGCATCAAGAATATCCCGGTCCTCCGATCTCACTGGATGTAAAGTCATGCCATCAGTAGCAATCATAGAATGACCCAGTGGACATGGTTTATGAGCACCATCATTTGATAAGTTATCCAAGTCAAGTTCTGCCATTTTTTCGTTTTCTAACATGGAGTTTTCAGTTAAAAATCTGCATGCTTTGAGCTTTGCTTCATCTACAATAAACTCTGCAAATTCTTCAGCTGCTTGCTCAAGGTAAAAAATTGAAGATGTGATGTTCTCTCCTTCTAGAATTTCATCTCCAAGTTCACTGTCTATTTCTTGTCCATCCTGTTCTTGCTTCATGTAACAATTTAACTCTGTAGGCAATGATTCTCGATGAGCGGGCAGTTCACTGCTGGCAGAGGTTACTAAATTCAGTTGCGGTAAATCAGATATTACAGGAATACGAGGAAGTGGGCGCCACTTTCGTAGTGGCTGCTTTTCATTTTCGTTGTCCTGATGCTTTTGCTGACGTTTTAGTAGTGGTGGTCTATGCACAACAGTCCCATACACATCTTCAAATAACTTTCCATAGCTAAAGCTTTCATAAGCCTCATCAAGTGTGCTCTCTTTGGTGATAGATTCCTCAAATTCAGTCGCCACAGCTGGCATCTGCTCTGGGTGGGGCTCCTCATCTACATCAGCATATCTGGAGTCAGAATCCGAAGAATTAAGGTCTGATGACTCTGCATCATAATAGATGCTGCTTCGATGGTCAGACAGAGCAGAGTAGAATGACTCGGCACCATCTGAAAGTGCTGATCGAAATGACTCAGCCCCAGGGCTCCTCTCCCTGTCCTGAAAGCTTTCAACCAGTGGTAAAATGTGCTGCCGTAACCAAAACATGCTTCAAGCAACTTTTTTTTCAGGGGTTTGTAAAGGAGAGATCTTGATTTATATATAGTCCAATAACTTGTTGGAAGCTGAACTTTGATCACAACTAGAAGTAGCACTCCCTAAATTTCTTCAGCACCTGAGGATTTTAAATAATGCCACAATTTGGTGCAGGCCTGGTAGTGTCAGCAGTGCTCTACAATATTCTTCTGACCTTTTTACATGTATCCGTCTTCAGTATCCAGATTGAAGGTCACAAGGACACTGCCCTTAACAATATGCACTCAAGAGTCATTGCACCACTCACTGTTCCTTGGATGATCACCACACAATCTTCCACTCACAATCACATAGTTGCACAGCTGCTTACTTTGAAAAATAGAGCATTCTATGCACTAAATGAACTTATGTGCACTTGCAAGGAGCACCATCATGCTGAAATGTCCATCTCCTACAACAAAAGTGCAGAACAGGAGCCTCAAAGGAAGATCTGGCGTATTTTCACGCCAGTGGCGTACTTGACCTCGGCTAACGTTGTGCAAACGGGTCCTGGGTTCCAACTGAACTGCTGTTGCCAGAGGCACAGAGAATCATGTGGCAGCACTCAACAACAACATAGCTCAAAAGAAGGTCACTACGCAGAAGATGGGACGAGGGCTAAAAACAGATGGCGGCTAGTTGCACTGGGAGCTGTGCCAACAGCACACTACAGAGAAACCAAGGGAAGCACCAAAATATATATAAGCAAGTGATGGGTAGGACAGACAAAATAAATCGTTATAATACACACTAAAGGAAAAGGATGGACAGAAATGATCAAGGTGACCTATTTTTACTCATCTGAAGGAGAAACTTGTACAGCAGAAAGGATAATGAACACAAAGGTGCATCCACACCAGCAAAGTAAGTTATAAACGCTACATGCCATTACTTTTTTTTTTCAGCATAGCATATACACACATATGCACATAAATTCACGGAACTACATCAGCCACATATTATGGTATTACCGGCATGGCCTTTTTCATTGAAACGCTTAGTAATCAGGAGTTGAAGAAGTGAGAAAAATAATACACAAGTGAAGCATTAGTATGCACAATGCATTAGAGATTTGCAAATATTAGGAATTAAATGTGAATCAAATGCTTCCGTTTCAAGTCAAAACAATTACTTGGCATATAATCTCTTTCAATGCTTAATTATGGCTGAATATAGCAGGTTAACAAGATTATTTGGCAATTACAGTCTGTCTATTGGTTGCTTCAGCTGCCCATGCATGTGACCAATCAGGAAGTGACCTTCACTTTCTGGTTGGCTACACAGCAGCATGTACTTCTAAAATGTCATTGTGTATAAAATCAGTGCAGGTTCTAGAAAGGCATATTTCATTTTTTATGTTTCTTTCAGCAGCTAAAATGAAAGTAAACTGTATTTGAGTAATTCGAAAATGGTAAATGTTTGTCTATCTGAATGCTTTCACATATTATTAACTGGTGTCACCAGATTTGCTTGATTAGCTGGTTGACAGTGCAGTAAAAGACTGTGGATTAATTTCATGTGCCACGGGTTTTTCAAAGGGCCCATCATCAGGCCCTATTACTAATTTTGGGAAATCACTGTAGGTTGTAAGATGCCGCCTGGGGAGCATTTCACCGAAAGAATTTTTCAAATCAGTTCATTATTAAACATGTTGGAATAACTTGAACTGTCCTGTTACCATGCCTCCAGGAGGTAAGTTTCACTGCCAGTGCCAGCACTCTCCCTCTTTGCTGCAGCTAGCATATGCAAGCAGCTTAGCTACCTCGTATTCTCTCAAAAGCTGGAGGAGCACATCATGTTGACATTGCCTGCCATGCCTCCTTTTTTTTTCCACTCTTTCTATTTTGCTTCTTATTGCAGAGTGTGCAATGGCATGTGCAGTAATGGCATTGTGCACTCTGCAATGGATGAAGAAATGAAGTCACATGCTGTGGTCACTAACAATCCACAACAGGTTTAGAAGCACTTACATGCACAATTGCAAACTGACTGCTGAAGTTGCAAGGAGTGCCTGTCAAGTAGCACGTGTGCACGTGACCTTTCACTCTCTCTCAAAATGAAACTCATACAAGAGGAAGGGTGCACAATCTTCTACATTAAACTTTGACTGTTTTTGTGCCATGTAGACATTTCATACTTTGCAGACAGTATCACCACCGACTGACCTACACGTTGAGCTAATTAAGGAAAGGGGCAAAGAGATGTGATGGTGGTACCAATGGTGTTTTGCTAGCAACTAACTTGTACAAAATGGTGAATTTTTCTGTTAGCATTGATTACCTAATCAGAGAAAATATATTGCCAAGATTAGTTACAGAAGTGCCTCACTTGCATATAAAATTTCACATCTCATATGAAAGCATCATATCCAACTGTTTCCAGCTCACTGCATCTAGAGTTACTGTATATGCTACCTTTAGGTAGCAGAGTTGCGCATCTGTCTTCCAACGCCGCTAGCAACCATGCATTGCGGAGAAGCTGACTCTTGGGCCAATTTTTTTTATTTCTCGACGCCGCCGCTTCAGCGAGCTGACTTAACACTAGCCATCGACAGGCAATGTTTATCGTCGGTCTTCGACACGAATGACAGATTAATCGGCGACACGGTAGGCATGTCGCCGGCAAAAACGGAGTGCGACTTCACCGCATAGCTGTGGTTGCTAACCGGACCTATGCGCAACTCTGCTACCTAAAGGTAGCATATACAGTGACTCTAACTGCATCTTTCGTAGTCTTTTTTTTTTCTTGCCTGTTTTGCTGTGCTTCAAAGTTATGGAGCACCTACGAGAAAGCAGCCACATATCACACTGTTCATATTCAAGATTTATTTTATCAGGGTTCTTCCTACGGTGGGTGACGGTGGAAATGCCGCCCACACTTCGGGTTCACCCCCAACTGCTTTCGAAAGACTGCCCACCGCTTTGATTGTCCTTTGAAATGCGTGCCCGAGGAACCAATAATTAGCAACTCTGCGTACGCAACGTCAGTGAGCTGTGCCTCCCGCCACCTGGTTATGTAAAAAGGAGTCTGAACAGGTCAGTTTGCCTTGTGGTTTCAAAAATCGCCAACTTTCTATGCACGTCATGGATGCCACATATGTGCAGCCAGAAATGATATGTGCCGATGATTGAAGGCATGAAATTTGTAAACTTAATATCCCCTCTCCGCCGCGCTCCAAATGTTCACCCCTAAAAATTTCTGGGGAGAACCCTGATATATATATATATATATATATATATATATATATATATATATATATATATATATATATATATATATATATATATATATATATATATATATATATATATATATATATATATATTCAAAGTATTGGCTACAAAATAGAATAGACAGGAACAGGGCCCCGAGAACCGGAGAATACGTACACTTAGGTATAGCTGTTATAGCACAAAAAGTGAAAATCAAACAAACAAACAAGTAACGATAAAAACAAAAAGAATAGATATAAAACAGACTTGAACATGAATGGAAAGCATAATCATACAACATGCGTAATAAGCAACGTATAGAAATAAAAACCAATTGAAAAGAAAAGTGGCATGTCCAAACAATTCCATGAATAATCAATGAACAAAATATAAATTATAGCGATTAACCCTCTGAGGATCAAAGGCGTACATGTACGTCGTCTGCAACAGTCACAATACTGTCAAAGACGTACATGTACGTCATTGCATGTGCGCTTAAAACGCGCGCCTTTATCTATTATTTCTCTTACTTGGCGTGTGCTGCCACACTGCGGGAATACGTGGAATTCTTTCCTAGCGCCAATGTCTCTCCGTTTTGTTTTTTTTATGCTTTACTACAGCGGTACACCGACTAGTTTCGGTTTCGTTCTTCAGCCTGTTCCTGCTTGTTGCGCCCACAAAACTGATGGCTTTCCAGTTTAGAATCTTTGAAAAGGTGACTGATTTGTTACTCTTTCGTTTGTTGCTCCCCGGTACGCGATCACACCTGTTTTCGTGCACATGCTGACTGACACAAACGATGCCGCTGTGGTTGCGTTTCCTGTTTCCGGGACTCACAAAAACCGCTTCTGTCTTGTTGGCGATAAGACAAAGGATTATTATAGGTTTCGGACTTCTTTTCACTTTCTGGATGCACTCACAACTACGCAGTTTTCTCCAGTGCGCTTACCCGCGCAGTTTGCTTTCGCTATGGAAGTGCGCACTGGTTTCTCTGCCACAAGTGAGTCTAGCGTCGATTTCTCTCAATCACCGCTCGACCGCCGAATTAGAATCTGATTCAGTAAATGTAAGCCCATCATACGTGGAGTTACTTACGAGTTAAGACTCAGATGTTGTTGAGTGAGCGGCATCTCGAAAGCGTGCGCAACAAGACGATGCTGACTGGATCAAAAGCTGCTTTTCTCCCCCCCGTGTTTCCACTTAACGCCACTTCGTGCAGTTATTTTTATACGTCTGTGAACTACACAGACATTTATTTCAATGCATAATTTTTTAACCGTCGTATAGATTTTTTAAAATTATTTATTTTGCTGTTACTCACGGATAAACCATGTGTATGTAACAACACAAATTATTTTTTTGTCACTTTACGGTCACCCAGAAATATTTTAGACAATTTTTTTCTTAAATAGATTCATCTGAAGAATTTATTTCAGCAATAAAAAAACGCACATTTTTGGGATGCATTTCGCGAAGAAAATCGACCCTCAAAGGGTTAATGATGACAATGTAAATTTATATGTTATGTAGTACATAAGCAGCAGATTGAGTAGAATTGGAACAAGCCAAGATAAGCTTTTTGGATTCAGTAATAAATTAGTGTAGTGATGTTGATTCTAATATAATAGGCAGTGAGCTCTACTGCGAAAAAGCACTTAAATACTGGGCCTTATGCCATATCCTTGTGCCCCTGCTTAGGGCAACAATAAGAAGTACCTTGAAACCCATTTTGAAAGTGCTGGTACAGCGTGAGAGAGGCATCGGGGTGCGCTCAGTTCACATCATTATTCGTTCTTTGCACCCCTACTTTGAAACAGAAAAAAATAACTATGGAAGATGCAGTGAACTGGAAACAATCGACATGATGCTTTTATTTGTGGTGCACAATTTGAATTATGCAAGTAATTAATAATTTGGCTAATTCATTCTTGCACTAATTGGAAAAGCAATTTTAACAGAAAAATACCCATTTGCAAAAGGTGGTGGCAAACAAAACACCATTGGTCCCATATCTTTGTATCTAATTGACCCTTTTTGTAATTAGCTTGGCTTGAGTAAGCTAGGACACACTGTATGCCCATGAATGTTTTTGCATTTTGCCCCAACCTGAATGTGGCCACCACAGCAAGGAACTGAACCTGCAACTTCATGCTGAGCAGCACAACACCATAGCCACATGCGATGCAGCAGCATTGCACATCCCTTGTTCAACAAATACAACAATGTAGATTAACCTTAGTGAGACGATGTTCCCTTGTTTTGTTACTGCCATTGTCATGGTGCACCAAATGGTTGAAAGCTGTAGTAGTTTCTCATTCACAAGTTCCACAGCTGACCAAACTTCGAGTTGCAAATGGCATTACGAGCATGTAATAACGTAAGTTGCAATGTTCCTACTAGGAACTAATGTATAAATGACACAATTGTGATTAGATTGGTGTCATCCACCATTATATTCTCACTTTGTCTTGTTGTGTTTTTTCGGCTAGCAACTTTATCTTCTCTTCTCCCCCATCCCACTTTTTCATCTTCTTTCATGCACTCAGTGCAGACCACTTCATCCTCATTTACCAGGTAATCCTCATTTTTTTTACCAGGTGGACTTTGTACAAGGCTTATATTTTAGCTTGTTTAGAAATAAGAAAATAGTAAATATTCTATTAAATCTTTTAAGGTAATTTTTCTTGAATATTAGTACTCAATTCAGTAATTTCTCTATTCAAGCAGTGCTATGCAAGACATTTTCTTATAAGGGGCTAAACATAAGTACAAGTGTGAGTGGTGGTAAGCAGGGAAAGAAATAAGCCAACATATTATACTGAGAGAATGCATTTAATCCCAAAAGATTTTCAAAACGAAACACATTCCTTCACGAGAATCTTGAGAAAATAGAGGCAAGCAATTATGTCGGTTTAACGTAGCAGATTTTGTCAAACATTTTCACCGTGTCAAATGTATAACAGCCGCATAAGCTTTCAGTGAAAACATAATTTATTTCGAGGAGTTGCTATACCTTCAAAAACCTAAGCACAGGGTTTTTCAGCAAAGGAGTTCTTGCAAAGTTATATGATAAGGCACTTGCACCCCTTGTATACAAGAGGCACATGCACACAAAAACAGACCATTACCCAGACAAGTGAAATCTAGCTAAGTTAAACACAAGTTTTTAGCCAAAAAGCACAAACAATCTTATTTCACACTCTTTGTGTGAAACAAGATGTTCACAAGACAACTAAATTGGTAAAATTGATTTCACTGACATTATTGCTTGCCACTGGCACCAAAAAGTTTACTGACCTAAAACGACATGAAACATATAAAATGCAGCCAACTCACCTGGCCACAGTGTGAGTGTAAAGGCACCTATATCCAAGTTCCACAGACTCACCTTGAAAATGGCTTGATGTGGGGAGCTTGAGCCTTCGATCAATATGTGAAGTGTAAAAGCATGAATTTCCATAGTCAACTGTAAGTCACAAGAAACAAAGTTGTTAAAAGGAATAATATCCTCCACAAAAACATTCGTAACTGAGATCCAGCAAACATTCACAACACTCTGCCAATGAGCAGTTGATTCTAACCTAGCAGCCTCTTACAGCAATTTTATTTTAACGCAGGGGTGTCCCAAGATAATATCTCCAAATTACTTTCTCCAACATCTGTAGCAGGTCTTCTATCAGTGTAGTGTCAGTGGTAACATTGCCCTCTTTTAAATTGGCACACTTGAACTAATTAGGAGGGTGCTGAAATGCACATCAGGACTCTGATACACTCTGCCATCATGTATTTGCATTCTTAAATGAAAAAGTCACACACTTGATACGAGCAGAAATTTCTCGTTTACAAGTTCCTCAGTTGACCAAAATTCCGCTTGCGAAAGGCTTTACTGACGAGTAAAACAACCATAATGCCCATCTTCTGTCTTCTTTGTATCACTGATTCGACACACTCAGCTTATAAAGCTTGCTAAGAACCTTCATTCAGATATCTTGCTGAAGTTAATAGATGTGCAGAAGCGCTCTTCTGATTGAGCGTCCCCTCTCCACCTCCCTCCCCTCCAAGAAAAAAATAGACATGAGACAATGTCCAATCCACAAGGAGCCAAGTTCTTTTAGTTAAGGGAGTTGGTTCTTTTAGTTTAAAAGTTAGTTATCTAACTGCATACTTACTTCTCTAATTATTACACTGAATTGTTTTCAAATATATGTCTCAGTTGTGACAGTAACCCAAAGACTGTTGTTCAATTATCTCAACTTTCCTTTTTTCTAAAGAAATACATTTCAAGAATCATCGAGGGTATAGTATGAGGGTTACATGTTCACTGAATGTTAGTATCAACAATAGGGCTTACCTATTCAAGCCTTGGACACTGACTGACAAATACAAGCGAATAAGAACACCTCTGTTCTGCATAACAGAAAAATTTGTTTCTACATAAAACCTGATAAAATAATGTTGGTTCACAAGCACACCTGAAGAACACCAATTTGTTAATGGAATGGTGCATTACATACAGTGGATTTTTTTATTTACTTGATTTTTGCTCATTTAGCACTTTTGTACATGGCACTGAGTGTGTGCCCATACTCAACCGATTCTCAAGAATGGGCACCTGCTACTGTGGTGCAAGTACAGCATCTTTAAAAGTAGCAGGATGTCTATCTTGCACACACCTGCCATCACCGTTGTTCCCTCAACAAGCATAATAAATTGCTTTCATCCTTGTGACATCTCTGAGCAGATGTCTCACACTGTGTATCCACCTAACTTGATGTTTCATTTCAACGTGTTTTGTAAAGGTGTAGTGTGCGAATCTAAAAATTGCTGCACCGCAATGATAAAGGCATAAAGATAAAGGAACATGTATTACCATTTACAAGCTATCACCATTGTGGACAGAACCCTGTCAGGCAACAAACTTTGTTTATTTGCAACATGCTACATGCAAAAAGAGTGGTGTCAGCCATGCTGGTGATTGCTTATTCATCTGGATGTTCAGGACAATATTACCTGCTTACATGTTCCCCCTTTTGAGTGTTAGCTTCTTCGAAAGCACAAGTACTAAACAGTATTCGGCATCAAAGTACAAGACTTCACTTGAGGTGAGCAGGACTGTGGGCGTATTCGGCTGCAGTTGCTTCAAGATAACAGTTTGAAGTCAGCAAAAATGACAACTTCTGCAACTCATAAGGAAGCATGGTGCAACATCATGGAGGGTGGAGGAGGGCAAAAGGGGAGTGACAGATAGACGTGAGCACAAAGGAGAGGCCACCTGCTCGAGATGAGCATTCACATTCCCAAGCATCAAGCTGGGGTACTTCTCTTCCCATTAGAACCAGTGGGTGCCTGGTGGTACTGGAAATTCAACCATTGCACGAAGCAAACTTCACCTGTTAATTACATCATTGCGCAACCATCGATGTGAAATCATGCACATAGACCATTTCCAGCCATACCTCAACCCCTTTGTATCCACATCTTAGATGGCCAATATGGCCCCAGCTTTTTCTGCCGGGGCAATTATAATATAGAAGATAAAGAAAAGGCGGACAACACAGGAGCAAGCAGCATCACCAGAGCAGTGCACAAGATAGACGTGAGCACAAAAATAGACGTGAGCACTTAACCTCAATCATTGCACTCTTCATGGCAGACTTTGTCAATACTGCCCATTAAACCTCCTTTTGCATGTAAAAAAAAAAATTATTCTAGACAAATGCAATGTCTGTGCTGCGAGCCCCCTTAAGGTGTGTACAGTTCTAGGGAGAAGTAGTTAAGAACACAAATGTAGAACATGCTGTGCTACTGTCCTTTTAGGTGCCTCCACATGACCCTTGTCCTTAACACTGTTCCAGACTGAAAATTAATTACCAACAACGTAGGCTTGATGACCATCCAACCTCCACCTAATCTCTTTCAATCCACAAGAGACTTAATAAAGAAACAGTAACACATGAAGGAGACTAACTCAAGATCTAAAATAGAGTTCACTGAGCTGACAAAGCTGATTAACAAGAAGAAAGTCGGCGACATAAGGAACTACAACGTCAAAGCAATAGGAGCAGCAGTAAAAAAAACAGCAAAAAAGAGACTTTGTCTAGGAAGGGAATAAAAGTTGTTTTCATTCATTGTCTAGGAAGAAATAAAATGCAAGCTCTAAAGGACAAACAGGGAAATATTATCAACAACTTCAATGACATAGTTCGAGTGGCAGAGAATTTCTACGCTGAACTATGTAGTTTGAAAATAAATCATCCACTCTTGAATGGAAGTAGCAACGAGCAAGATACAGAAATTCCATATGTAACTACCTACGAGGTTAGAAGGGCCATACGCGATATGCCGCGTGGAATAACAGCTGATCTAATTACAGACGGAGGAGAATTTATTTGGAAGAAACTTGCAACACTTTACAATCTTTACATCAAAACGGCAACGGTTCCAGTGAGCTGGAAAAATGCCAGCATATACTAATACACAAGAAAGGGGACATAAAAGACTTAAAGAACTATAGGCCCATCAGCTTATTTTCGGTGATTTACAAAATATTTACAAAGGTAATTTCAGACAGGTTAAACGCCCCAAATACATCTTCCTAGGTTGCGAGCGTAGAGAAAAGAATTTAGGCAGCTTCGCGGCGGTGGTGCCAAGCTTAAGAGAAACACTTCACTTCAACCAACCTAAAGAACAAGCTGGGTTCAGGAAAGACTACTCTACGGTGGATCACATTCACGTGATAAATCAGGTAATGGAGAAAGCAGCTGCATACAACAAAACCCTTTATTTAGCCTTCCTAGACTACGAAAAGGCATTCGACTCAGTAGAGATATCTGCAGTCTTAAAAGCACTTAGTCAACAAGGAGTACCTAAATCCTATGTCAATACCTTAGCCGATATCTACAAAGACTCCACAGCTACCTAACTTCTCCACAAAAAAAAGCGATAAAACTATGATAAAAAAAGGAGTTAGACAAGGAGATACAATATCCCCAATGTTGTTCACTGCATGCTTGGAGGAAGAAACAGGAATCAAAGTTAACGAAGAATGGCTCAACAACCTACGATTTGCAAATGACATAGTACTCTTCAGTAACGATGGCAACAAATTGCAAAATATCACTGAAGAATTAAACCGACAAAGTATTAAAGTAGACCTAAAAGTGAATATGATGAAGACAAAGATAATGCTGAATAGCCTGGCGAAAGCGAAAAAGTTGAAGAAGACTGAGAACCATACATTGGAGTGTATACAAGAATGAATATACCTAGGACAACTACTAACAGGAGAGCCTAGTCACGAAAAGGAAATTCGCCGAAGAATAAGAATGGCCTGGCATGGATTCGGCAGGCACTCCCAAATAATGTCAGGAAATCTGCCACTGTCATTAAAGAGAAAAGTATACAATCACTGCATAGTGCCAGTTCTAACATATGGGGCTGAAACGTGGAAGATAACAAAGCAACTAGAGAAAAAGTTGAGGACCACACAGTGTGCAATGAACCGAAAAATGATAGGACTAACATTAAGAGACCGGAGGACAACAGAATGGGTCAGGGAACAAACAGGAATTACAGATATCCTAGTTGACATCCTAGCTGACAGAATCCTAGTTGACAGATATCCTAGTTGACAGAATGGTTACCAAGGGATGGGAAACGCAATCGCGGAAGGCAGAGAGTTAGATGGAGTGACAAAATTAAGAAGTTTGCAGGGATACAATGGAATCAGCTCGCACAGGATAGGGCAAACTGGAGATCACTGGGAGAGGCCTTTGTCCTGCAGTGGACTAAAACAGGCTAAGAATGGTGATGATGATGAAGAAACCAATAGTTTATCATTACAAACTAAGTATGATGCACAGCCCAATATTGATTTGTTCCCATGTGTTCATGATGCAGTAGCCTGTAATAAACAGAATTTCAAATGTGCAAAATATATTATTATGGTCACAATTTAATATGAGCAGCTCAACATACAGATAACAAATCTTGGCCAATAGCTTGCTAGCTTGCCAGTCTTTCTCTGGCAACCAAGGCAATAATGGTTTCCTAAATTATCTCCAAGTGCCCCCCCCCCCCTCCCCACCCACTCCCTCCACTTCAACAAGCTATATTGTTGATCACAGCTGCAATTCTCGACCACTGCAGCAGCAGTGTGGAAGGTATGGAATTCAAGAACACTCGTGTGCCATACTTTAGGTGTATTTTGAAGAACCACAGGTAGCCGAAAGTAACACGGAGCCCTAACCATGGCATTTTTCATAGCCTGTTAGTTGTTTTGAAACCCCAAGCTTTAGAAATAGAACTATCTTCAAGTGCTGTTGCTTTGTAAATTAAACAAAACATCATATTGTAAGGAAATGCTCACTCAGTTGTTTGCCTCGCACATGTAGAGATAATATATATAGTCGCAGCTTTTGTGACTCTTGTTCATACATTTCTCAAAACTAAATACATGCATATATATATTATACTGTGTGCCTTATAGACCAGAATTATTTAGACTTATGCCTGAGTTTACAGCAAGCACATCTAATCTCAATCCCTATTAACATATGTCAACACAGACTACACAGGAGCTGCGGGAATGTGACGAGAAAGCTGACAAAGGCATGACGAATGAACGCTGACAGCAAGCAAGTGATAAAAACAAGCTGAGCGCTGTCACCGCCGTTTTTTCCGGCAGTTCCTGCAGCCCCTGTGAAATATTTTTGCCACCAACAAACGCTGCAGATTCTTATCTATACCAACCAATGGCCACTAATATATCATGCATACTGCCACTAGTACAGACATGCAATTTGAAAGAAAATATGTCGCATATGAAAAAAAAATGACATCATCAAGGATTTCTTCAAACCCTGAGTAAACTACTAAATCTTTCCAACATTAAACCATGCCTAGGTGTCCCTGCTTTAATATGCAATCACATGTTTGAATACTAAGTTTTTCAGCTACTGTACTTTTCCCCCCTAGTTGCTAAAAAAAAATGCAGGCAGAATTACACTTCACTTTCTTTACTCTAGCCAATCAGCAAATAAACAATTACCGTACCATATCTCTTATGCCACAAGACAGCATCAAGGCAGAGAGATCAGATCACACAGCGGGGCAAGCTGACTGACAACTCTGACAGTTAATCTTTCAAGGCATAGAGTTTACAAATACCCAGAAGTAAGGGCGGCACTGTGATGCAGTTTCATGCATACAAAAGACAGAAAGTGGGTGCTAGATAATGTCATCTTTCTCAGAACCTCAGGAAACCCTGACGATGCACCTCGCAACAAGTTGCTGCATTTGTCACAACAGTAAAGTCCCTATACTAAAGCAACACGCAAAATGTTACTTTTACTGCACTACTATCACCAATTACTGTTAACCCCTTGAGGGATGTTGATTATCTCAGGTAATTATAAGCAATCACCACTATTGGCCTAATGATATAAGCCACCTATTCACGGTTATTTTGCCACTTTTCAAATGTCTTGCATGTAAAGAACATCAAACGGTGTCGTCATTTTTTTTGCTTTAGCTATAATTTGCTGGTAGTCATTAATTCATTATCCCTCTTTAATTAATTAGATTTTGCATCGTGTTCAATTGCATTTGTGTGTCAAAGATGTTATTGAAGCACATATATATTGAAGCACCATACTCTTTCACTAGTAATATTGTAAGAAATTCTAGGATTTAAGCTAGATGCTTGTTCGGTAGGTTATAGTAAATCAACTTGCAAAATAATTGCCTTTAACATTGTAATGTACCATACCCATTCGAATGCCCACAATTCAAGATTCAATTGAAATATTGGTAATTGGTTACACCGCACATAAATATATGAGCACTTCATTCTCGTGGCTAAGTTATTGCAGCCTCACTGTACCTGGTGCCTGTTCTCCAAGGTAGTCGTCTGCTTTAAGAAGGCCCAGCAGGGGAATCAGTGATGCATGGCCAAGCTGGGCTTCAAAAAGCTGCCTGTCACGGTACTTTCCTGTGCCTGTTCCAACTTGGTTATCCTGTAAGCAAAAAAAGAAAAAAGTCAAGTGCCTCAAGGCAAAACACTAAATGATGCAAGAAATTGAATGTATGCAAAATACTGCACACTCACAAATTCCACACCGACCATCAAGTCTTCACTGGTATCATGCAGGTGGCCCAGCCACCGCACAGTGCCATACTCTGGCCCATGGTCGCTCACCCACACCACACGGTCATTGATTCGCAATGGTGCTGACTCTGACTCGCAGAAGTCCCTCAGCCTCTCTTGGTGCCATGGAGCAGGGTCACATCGAGTTATTCCCGATGAGAGTTTTTTCTTAGAAGGAAGACGTGGTACCACCGAGTTGTGCCCTGCATGTGCAGAACATGGGGTCATCTTAACATCAGTTCCTGTGGTTCAGCAAGGCCACTAGAACCAAAACGATATACATTATCTTTTTAATACTGTTTCCCTTGAATCCTAGATTCCCGTGTTATTTGGGATCTAGGATTCAAGCATGAAAAACAGCACACTGAAACGGGACAGAGAGAACGAAAAGAAGCACACACACACATTCGTTCTCCTTGTCCCGTTTCGGTGCACTGTTTTTCATGCTCAGTATGTACCAACCGGCCCACCAACAATCAGTATTAAAGCTATCCAATTAGCAGCTCTGCAGCTTTGCCAAGACTGCACAATCCCCAAGTGAAACCTAAAAAAAAAAAATTTTTTTAGCAAGTATTTGCATGTGATGTCCTCATTCAAAAACTATATTACATGTATGGCTTACGTAACTCCTTTCAACAAACATTAAGGTGGTAGGCCACCTTCAAAATTCGAATTTTTTTCATGAGGCCTATTTTTGGTTTTTGGTTTTTTGTGCACACCCAAACATTCAAAAATATGTTGCAACAAAAATTATCCTCCTATCACCATTAGTTTGCAAGTTACAGCAAGTTTTCTGTACCCCAAGCTCGTATAGGGAAAAAGAAACCACATTGTGCTTTTTTACGAGAACAAGTGTTTTTTCGTCTATATTAATGATATTCAAAATACCTTATAAATTTTATTTTGACTATTACATAAGAGAATATCATTAAATATAACTTCGTGTTTCTAATTGTTTTTAAACCCCTAAAAACAGCCACAAGGGGGACACACACATCTTGCAAGCTCTGAAATTTTGTTTGCATTTTTCTCAAAACAAGAATTTACTCCAAATCATGGGATGCAAACTTTCATAACTTTTTTCTCAGTGTGTACTTCGAACTGAAATTTTGTGTAATAGTTTACAACATATACATCTGTGCAGCGAACTAGAATAAAGAAATTGATGCAATATTTTTGAATTCAAAGCCGATTTTGCAAACAGGTTCAGTCTAAATTGGCTCTTTTTCCCAGTCTTCTTGGTTTTTTTTTACATTACTTTCTTGATATTTACTGCATAATATATATCCTAGTTCACTGCATACCTCCAACCTTTAGTTACACAAATGCCAAAGATTTACTGAATTAAGCCACCCATTACTCACTTATCACAGCTGGCGTGAGTACCACTTTTAATTAGGGGTGCGCGAATATTCAAAATTGCGAATATTTTTCGAATAGTGTTTGCTATTCGATTCGATTCGCACTAGAATTTTACTATTCGAACTTCCCAAAAACAAATACAGTCAACGTCCGATTGAAAGTGACCCCTACAGATTTTCAATATGCTTCACCTCATTATACTCTCGTATTGCGGCAAAGCTGCCTTTCAAGCTCCGTTACGGTCGAACTTTGCCAAGACAACGTCCGATTGAAAGTGGCTCCTAGATTTTCAATATGCTTCACCTCATCACACCCCGGTATTGCGAAAAAGCTGCCTTTCAAGCTCCGTTACGCTCGAACTTTGCCAAGAGACAGTCGACATCCGATTGGAAGTGGTCCCTAGATTTTCAATATGCTTCACCTCATCACACCCCGGTGTTGCGGCAAAGCTGCTTTTCAAGCTCGGCTACGGTCGCAAATGTATTAACTCAAGAAAACGCTGGTTCCAACATGGAGATGAAAGATCTGGCAGAGGTGGGGGCTCAATTAATGCTGTTTTGGACCTGAAATTTGGGCAGCAAGTCCGAAAAATCGGAAGTCGAAGCTTTTTAGCATCCAAAATATCAGATGTTCTTATATATCGACGTCTACGGGGCAGATTTGGAACTCTGGACTTGAAGGGAGCACACCCTTGCCCGCCACATCAGTTGGGCTTCCACAGAAGTTGAAAGAGGAGGAGAGGCTGAGGAAATGGCATCTTTGCCCATCATGTGTAAAGTGTTGTCGGCAACACTTTGGTTGCACCAAATCATGTACATAAGTAGAATTCGGCCTCTACATTGCCTCATTCTTGATAAGACAACTATGAAACACCACCCTGCCAGTGCTTCATCAACCTAGCAAAAAGAAACACTTTCATGTTGCTATCTCATAAGAATATGCTTAGGAATCCTCTCTATTTTTTCTGCAACTGCGCTTCAAAGTATTCGAAAAATATTCTAGAAATATTCGAGAAATATTCGAAAAATATTCCGATTCGATTTGCACTCACACTTCAATATTCGAATTCGATTCGCACCCAAAATTTTGCTATACGCACAGCTCTACTTTTAATGCTATTTTTCCCAAAAAATAAACAATTAACATTTCGCACTCTAAATGGCTAGGTAAGTTAAATAAAGACATGCTTGTTTTGAAGAAAAAGTTATTTCAATGCTGGCTGCTCCAAAAAAAGAAAGTTGTTTTTTTTTTTTTAGTGGCCTACCAGTAAAAATGAGTTTTTTTTTTCCAAAGCACAACTTTCAGTAATATTCTCTGAACAGTTCCACAAAATTAAATTACAATATTGTATGCATGAGTGCCCAAACTTCGAATCAGGTGGTGGAATGCACTGACACAGAATTCAGTTCCTGCAAGCAAAATAAAGTGCACCATTGACAAGTAAGATTCATCAAGAGTGACATCATTACGAGGTGACAATGCGACCTGGGTGTGAAAGTTTAGTGAGGGTAACATAGAAGCATTGGGTTGAAGGTGCATGTAACAGCACCATCACTTACATCATGTGCAACAGTGCTGCGGTGTGCCTTATGCATCTGCAGTTTCTCGTTTTCCATGCTGATATGCCACAAATTATATAGAAGCTAGACTTATAAAATGATGCTGGTGAGAAGAACCATAAAGGATGAACAGGCATTCTACTATTTGCACTCGCAAGCTGAGTCAAAATTAACTTTGGCAATTACGACCTCTACCACCATAGCTCAGCATTTCGCTTTGCCTGATGAATTAACTGAGCATTGACAGGTCATGTGAATGAGCTTTCACTGCCAGGCTAGAGGTGTGGGGTGAGCCCAGGGTTGCCAATGGTGGCTACTTTTCGCCAAATTGGCGAATTTGAGGGGCCCGTGGCGACCTAAAATTATGAATGGCGACATGGCGAATTTTGGGCGATTTTCGGCTTAGGTCTGCACTGAGTTATACATCCTAAGCTCAGTGTCTTCGCAACGAATGAGCTGCAACATTCACTGTATTTTTCTTGGTTTTAGACCTATAAGAGTAGAGTGTGCACATTACGCGTCATTCCGTATGTCCGTCCTGTAACTCGTGTGTATCTCCTCAATTCATCTAGAGGCATGAGGTACGGGAACATCCCCCAGAGACATTCTAGCAAAATGTAAACCGCGAGAGGGCAGTGTTTGACTATAAGTTAACAGCTTTCGGCGCTTTAAGCTTCTCTAAAGTTTCGCTTCTGAAGGGGCTAGGCGACGGGTTGGCTGCGTTCCGACCATTTGTTCCGGCAAAGCTCCAACTGTTCTGAATAGTTTGGCGACTTATTCACCGTTGCAGTAGCCCCAATTCAGCTGGTAAAGACTGTTTTAGAATAGCGAAGAGAGGAGGATACGCGGCTATTTGTGCAATAAAAAAATGTTTATTGAGGCATTTTCCACTGTTCTCTGTGAGCGTGTGCAATGACAACAATTGCTATACAACATTTTACATTGCCTATCTGTTCACTAATAACGCATCGGATTGACGCGTGTAGATATAAGTGACTGTAAGAAAGAGTCGGTAGCGTCCGGTATCATATTAGTTCACACTGAAAAGGTGTAAGACTCACTAATGATCGGTTCCTGTAAGACTTCTGTCCTGTTACCTTCAATAGACCTATAATAATCCTTTTAATTCATATAAGGGTACGTAAAGCTGTCTACAAACAACGCTTTCAAGGTTTTCGCCCAAGGTTTACGACACTTTTACCTTTGAAACGAGCGAACAGGGATGGAAGGATATCATGAGCGTTTCATTCATTCACCCTTGCGCCACCACGCACATCTATCTTGCGGCTAGTCGGAGAAGCAGCACCATGCACTCCTACGGTGAAGCAGGCGATACGACTGGCATTGAGAAACGTCAATATAATTTAAGGGTCTTGGATGGTACTGTATTCTATGGGGCTATACGTGAGAGGAAATTTTTATTGCTAGGTATGAGGCACATATCTAGAATGGCAACATTTTTGGTGAACAAGTGGCGACTTTTGGCGACTTTTTGCTCGTCATTTGGCGACATTTACTCGAAAGTGAGTGGCAACCCTGGGTGAGCCCCTCTTGCTAGAAGAGGACCATGTGTGTCTCATGCTCTAGCAAAACAAAACTGGCAATGCTGCTAGTATTCGCCCCGCCACGGTGGTCTAGTGGTTATGGCGCTCGACTGCTGACCCGAAGGTCGCGGGATCGAATCCCGGCTGCGGCGGCTGCATTTTCGATGGAGGCGAAAATGTTTGAGGCCCGTGTAGTTAGATTTAGGTGCACGTTAAAGAACCCCAGGCGGTCAAAATTTCCGGAGCCCTCCACTACGGCGTCTCTCATAATCATATCTTGGTTTTGGGACGTTAAACCCCAGATATTATTATTATTAATGCTGCTAGTATTGCAGTGAAGCGAGCACGTGCTGCTCTCAGGCATGTGAGAGGCATGGGAACACGCTCACTTCGCATCATACTTTGCTTTTAGTGCAAAAATTTTGAAATGCAGGAAGAAATAACTAAGAATGTTGTGAGCTGGAGATTCCTTAGCATGTTGTTTTAGGATGTGATGTAGAACGTGATATCGAAAATTTTGCAATTATTCAAGCACTTAATTACTTAGATAACTAATTTTCACAAATTAACTGAGCATTGACAGCAATGAAATTTACCAGCATGCACGTGGTGACTGTCAACAAAATGCTGTTGGTAGAATCTTATTTTCTCATTGCACTTTTTTTAATTAGCTCGGCTGAGTTAGCTGGGACGCACTGTACTATACATGGTATCCTTGCTAAGATCAGCAAAGGCTTATAAGTTTACCCAACCACTCCAAGAAAATGAGAATGAATGCCTTTTCATTTTTCTATGAAGTTGCTCACACTAGTTTTGCTATTCTGCTACGTGTGTGTGTGTGTGTGTGTGTGTGTGTGTGTGTGTGTGTGTGTGTGTGTGTGTGTGTGTGTGTGTGTGTGTGTGTGTGTGTGTGTGTGTGTGTGTGTGTGTGTGTGTGTGTGTGTGTGTGTGTGTGTGTGTGTGTGTGTGTGTGTGTGTGTGTGTGTGTGTTTGTGTAATATTAGAGGCAGGCGAGTGAGATCAGTTGCAAATTACTGACAGTCACCTTGCACACTACGGACAATGTTTTGTCTGGTAATTCACTAATTTGTTAATTAGGATTATTTAACTAAATTGCTAAATATTGACTTTAGGCGAGAAATGCGACTTGCAAAGTTCGAGAGGGTCTTAAGAAACCCCAAATGCATTATTTGCGATAAAGAAAGTCTCACGTATACATTTTTTCCGAAGCTGCAAAGAAAGCCGCGAAATACAAAAAGAACCACGTGACTAACGCATTCACGCGCAGCGAAAGTGCTCTCCTCAGCCGTGGTTTCAGCGAACGAAATCAGCTGTGGCCGCGACTCGCCGTCTCCGTTGCAGCGGTAGGCCGATAAGTTAACGGTGGTTTCTTGGCCTGCGCTCGCTACAACTTACACCGTCACGCGCACCAAGAAACCACCGTTAACTTATCGGCCTACTGCTGCAACAGAGACGGCGAGTCGCGGCCGCAGCTGATTTCGTTCGCTGAAACCACAGCTGAGGACAGCATTTTCGCTGCGCGCGAATGCGTTAGTCACGTGGTTCTTTTTGTATTTCGCGGCTTTCCTTGCAGCTTCGAAAAAATTGTATACGTGAGACTTTCTTTATCGCACATAATGCAATTGGGGTTTCTGAAGATGCTCTCCAACTTTGCAAGTCGCATTTCTTGCCTAAAGTCAATATTTAGCAGTTTAGTTAAATAATCCTAATTAACAAATTAGTTAATTACCAAACAAAAAATTGTCTGTAGTGCGCAAGGTGACTGTCGGCAATTTGCAACTGATTTCACAGACACACAAACACATAGGATGTTTCAAGAAATATCTCCGAAAATCCTAAAACTTCATGTAAATGGTATATTTGCTCAATGCCTTCATAATTACTTTTTCTGAGGTGGCAGACATCTTAACATGACTGGAGAAGCCAATTACGGTTCAAAACATTAGTGATTAAAAAATACATTAACTTAGTCAAGAGAGGTGGTTGGGTGTAATGGGAGAATATAAGTCCTTCCTGCATAAGCCCATTGCCGCTTTGAGATTTCTAAAAAGTGACCTTTGGTAATTATTATGAAGTAATGAAATCAGATCAAATTCACTGGTAAAACCGAAACCAATGTGCAGGTCAGCACAACTAGCAGACGACCACAGTGACGTCACCGCTCAAAACAGCGATTGTAGTGGTGTTATTTCTTATGCATTCGTTAACGCATGTGCGCCATTCGTGCTATAATTACCCCTAAAATTACCAGCGTCCGCTTTTTTATAAATCTCAAAACGACAATGCGCTCTTCGCAGGAAAAGTTCCAACTTTCCTGTTTGACTTGACCTCAGCTAATTAACAAGTTAATTTAATTATTTCTTTAATTGCTGCCATAATTGATGTCTCTAGTCATTTTAATATGTCTGCCACAGAAAAAGTAGCTATGAAGGCAGCGAACAAATATGGAATTTACCTTATTTTGGGGGATTTTCGGACACACTTATTCAAGTACTCTGTCTGTGTATGTACGTGTGTGTGTGCGTGTGCCAGGCCTGTAACCCAGGAATTTTTTCGGGGGGGGGGTGCACTTGCTGAGGGCCTTGGATATTTCAAGTAATAATTAAAAAGTAATAATTAAAATCTCAAGTAATAATTAAAAAGTTAATTAACGAAATTGTTAATTACTGATTTGAATGAAACTTTAGGTGCGGCAAAGTCCTTCCGCCTCGGCGTACAGTTCGTTTGCGAAGGCAAGAGGGGCCTGACTGTCATAGCATTTTTATTGAAAAATATGTATTGTCCAAAAAAAAAAGCACCCTGTATAGCAGGCTGTGTTTCTGCGAAGATTCAAGTAATGGTTAAAAATAGTTATTCTGAAATAAAAAGGCGCGCGGTTTCCAAGAGACATACCGTCTGGGAAAAAATGAAGCGAGTTCTCTCTAACAGTTGACAGCGAATTCCCGCTCTATATTAATTACAGCAGTTTGCTCGGCTAGTTGGAATAGTGAACTTTGATGCATTTCCAGCGGTTAAGCAAAATAGGAAAAAAAGTCACAGTTTCGCCGCAATGGCGAAGTAATGAATGCGATAGCAAGAAATTAATGCTATACGAAGTGAGGCTCGCCAATGGATACTCTCAGTTTGAACAGCGCTCCTGTTGCAAAGGCGGCCGAAGCAGAGAAGGAAACTGGCGTGCTTCAAGTGTCGAGCTGTGACACTTGATAGTTCGCGCTCATCTTCTGTTTGTTCGTTGTGTGCGGCGTCCCTTGAGCTCGAGTGGCTTTCGTACACTCCGTAACATGAGCGCGGACATCACGGTGAAAGCTTGAAACACTCCTCTTCCCCTCACCACGAGAAAACCACACGAGCAGACAGCGGAAGGGCAAGGTTCGCCCTGCGCAAATATAAGAAGCGAGCGAGCTCACCGACGACTTTTAAATGCGCCCGGCGCGCTCCTAGCGCCATCTCGCTGGCAATGAAGAAACGCTTATTATCGCCTGCCGTCTCTGAGTCCGTCCAGTGGTAAAGGGTGTGTATATAACGCTCGCCGTTAGCTACGTGGAGGATCTGCGTTTCGTGGCGTAGTGGATAGCGCCACTCACTGCGGAGTAAGAGGTCCCTGGTTCGATTCTGCGCTTCGGAAGCATTTTTCGGAATTATTTTTCTTTGGAGCTTTTATATATATATATATATATATATATATATATATATATATATATATATATATATATATATATATACTTATACATATACGGTGCATGACGGCGGCGACGGCGACGGCAAAATCCAGCCGAGACTGTCCATCAATAAAAGGGACAAAACTACGCACCAGCGTTCTGTCATTTTTTCTTTCCGTGTCTGCATGTTTTTCTGTCCCCCCTCCCCCTCTTATCTCTCTCAACCGCTGGAAATGCATCAAAGTCCCGCGAAGCGCGCGAAAACGAAACCGGGGTGCAGTAGCGCGCGAGTGGCTGCGCCTCGCCACTCGAGAGTCGAGATGACGTTACTGCTTACGTCAACCAACGACGGGCAATCGGCGCTCGTCGGCTCATCCAGTGCATGGACTCCGTCCGCCACGGCTAGCGGCCGGACAAGAGGGGCGGAGTGCGCGCGTGCCGCCCCTATAGTCCGGCCGTGGTCGGGCCGCGCGCATGTTCAGCGCGTCAGCGTCGCGCGGCTGCCGTCGGGAGCGTGGAGCGACGCAGTGTGCCTGCCGCTCGCAAGCAGCGTATCGAGGTGTGCGGCCAATAGAAGAGCGGGAATCCTTGATTACAATACAGCAGTGGACAGTGCGAAAAATGGCAGAAGGTTTGTAATGTTTCTTTGAAAAAAAAAAAACATTTTAAAAATGAAATAAGGAAAGAAATAAAAGGTTGCATTCTTTACAGCAATGTGCATATATTTACACACACGCATGCACATATGTGAACGTTGGGCCCCCACTCCAAACTAAACCCCGTCTACGCTCCGGTGTCGTAGCACAAAATATAGCGGAAAAATATCTGCAATGGCGGCTAAGCTCAACGTCACACTGGCATTTGCAAAATGAGTCAACAAGCCATCTGAGAAAGCAACTCTGCGCGTGCCAGACGCCTCGTTCTTTTTTAAGCCCACATTGTTATTTTTTTAAGCGATAATATGCGGCAGCCAAGGAAAAGTTTGCATTTTCACGTGACGTTTCGTTATCTTGATTAAACGGCAGAAACACTTTTTGCAATGTTTCCGTTTCGCGACAGAAAGTTAAGCAAAAAAAGGAAAAGAAAACGTAACCACCCAACAGCCGGTCAGAATGCCAACATGGTGGATAATGGCAGCAGTGAAGCCGCCATGCGCATGGTGAAGAACTTTAGGTACAGTGAGAGCTATAGACCTGAACCTGAAGCTAGCTACATTAAATGTGAAAATGTCCGCGAGATAGATCAGTAAACGGCTGTTGGAGAACCGGTGGCGGAAAAGTAGGGAGAAAGAACAAAAAACTAAATAGCGTAAAAACCAAAATTACTATACCGTAAAGCGCCAAATGTCAAGCTATGAACTGATAGTTTTTTAAAGAAAAAAACTTGGAGGACGCTCGAGCTTTGCCTTCAAGAGTAAAACACGACTGCGTAATCAGGCCCCGTACGCGCATCGCCTTCTAAATTGCTAGCCTAGCTTTTCTTCTCGGTGCATGCCTCAATCGTGTCGTAAGGAAACGAACGACTGTGCGCGTAACATTGGCCGTTTCAAACTATCCTAGAATGCCTACTGCAAGTACAGTTGTTAAGTGCCCACTACGCCACAATTCTTCATTTCGCGAATCAGCGAAAGGCCCACTACGCGACGCGAACTTACGCAACTGCTCACTACGTTGATGCAACAAGATCTCTGCTCTCTGTACAATCGCCATTTGTCCAGCGACTTGTGATGACCTCACCCCCCCTCCCCTCCCCTCCCCCTCCCCCTTTCTCCTTCTTTCTTTCCTTTTCTTTTTTTCTCTCTCTCTTTCTTGCCTTCCGGTGACGGGCTAGCAGACGCACGCGCGTAAGGGTCTTTCCTTTCTGTCTAGCCTCGCACCCCTACTGAAACATTCCGTATGCCATTCCAATAATTCCGTATGTTTCCGTAAGAATCTTACGGAAGTATATGGGAAATATATGGAAAATATACGGAAAACATATGGATCCCGTAGGAAACATGGAATTATTGGAATGGCATACGGAACGTTTCAGTAGGGACGTCACCGGAGGGCTCACATTGTTGTGCAAATAAAAATTATTATTATTATTATTATTATTTTGTAGCTGATGATGATTAAATATGTGAGCGCTTTGTAATGGGTGCGCGTTTAAAACACCCACTCGTTGCTCACTTCACGTGTTTTGACGCCTGGCGCGATTGTACGTCTGTGGCACGCAATATTACATGCGTTAAGGAGACTCCTCCCACTACATGGCATTCATATAGTGGGTGATTCCACGTAAGATCGAACAATCAACGGCTGGTCGACCTCTCAAATTTATTTCAAAATTTTATATATTATTGCCTGATGAGTGGAAAGAAGAGATCCGCAATTTGTTTTGCCGCCAAAAATTTTTTCGAAGCACAGGAAATCAATAATGACGAAGAGGTGGAGTAGAGCGCTCATCCGCTCTGCTGTTTTGGCCAACTTTCGTTATGCATTGCACAAAATATATTAAAGTTAGGTAGCTGAGATTTTTTTAACTATATATATGCATGGTTTTACTTCTGCTCAGGTATTTTTAGTTTTGATGTGTAGTGTAGATGTTTTTATAAAAAACCTCAAAATTGGCTCAGGAGACGTTATTTTCTTTACTTTGAAGGTCTTTATCTCAACAAATCCTTGTAGCAGAGCGACAAAAATTGCGCATTACGTTCTTCGCATGCTTATCTACAGGGGCGTAGCCAGAAATTTTTTTCGGGGTGGGGTTCAACCATACTTTATGTATGTTCGTGCGTGCGTTTGTATGTGTGCGTGTATATATACGCAAGCAAAACTGAAAAATTTCGGGGGGGGGGTTTGAACCCCCCAACCCCCCCCCCCCCCTTGGCTACGCCCCTGCTTATCTACCACACTGCCGAATCTTATATTTATATAACTTTTCAGTAAAGAGATATGATCGGGCTAAGTTAACGAAAACACCGGACAATGAAAACTTCTGACGACAATTAAAAAAAAACCCCATTTTTCATATTTCTTAAACTTTGTCCACTTATTGTCCTCCACATCAGCTTTCATAATCATTGAAAACATGTTGCATAATGTCGTTGTACTAATAGTTACGACCCCCCCAATGAGACCCTTGGGCAAGGATTGGCAATTCCGACTTCTTGCCCAGCAAGTGTATAAAATGCAGGGAGGATTGAATTGCTTTTTTATTAAAAGGCCAGCAGGTATCGAAAAAGGTGTCGCCGGCACTGAAGACGTTAATTTTGAAATTATTTGGTCACTGCAGCGGCCACGAGCGCGGGGCTACCGAGCAGGCGCGCGCGCATCCGAGATGCTCGTTGTAAGAGACGGCGCAGTGAGAGCTCGTTTTCGCCTCCTCAGACCGATTGAGTTCGAAACAGCAACACCTCTCGGGTGACTTGAACGCACGTGCACTGGAGCTTCGCTATTCTATCCGCCCTCTGTTCGCATCGCAGCTAGGTGCTGATAACACGACGGAGATGGAAGTAAGATGAAAACGCTATGAGCGCCCGCTTCACGCACGCTGCTGCCAGTTGCGATCAGTGGAAAGCATAAACGTGGCGCTCCAGTGGCAAAGCAAAATATAGAATGTCAAAGGAAAGAAAAGCAAAACTATCGGTAACCGGATGCGCTTGCCTATCTTAGATGTCGGCAGCAGACGGCCTGAACTAGCCACACGTTCAGAGCGCTGTTCACACTTCATTCGGCGCGGATAGTTCTTGTGCTTTGCTCTTACTCTACTCCTCCTGCGCGTCTCATGGCGAGAAAGTATAGCTCGGAATGAGTGTATTGTGGAGACTACCTTTCGAAGCACAAGAAGCTTAAAGGAGTACTGACACGAATTTTAAAAATTTTCGGATTGTTGATCTAAATAAAACTACTGGTGTCGAGAAACCTAAAACGACTATTGTGGTGCCTGGGAATGCATCGTATATATTTTAATTTGCGCCACCTTAAAAAGACACTTTCGGTTTAGATATCGAGGGGGTGGCTTCTCAGTGTCGTTTCATCGCGGTGTGACGTCACGGAGATACAGAAACTCGCGACATACTAGCAGCAAATTCGTCATCTGCTCGTGTTGCACATAAACAACGATGAGTGAATTGTCGTCCTGTGACCCTGGCAGTGATTTCTGCGATTTAGGCTGCATGCAGGACGCAGAACTTGCATACTCGGGGGAACTGTCTTGACTCGTCGGGATAATGTCCTTGCAGTGGAGCTTGCAGATGCTCAGCGACGAAAACTTCAAAGTCAAATTAAAATATTTTATATGTGTTCTCCGACTCCAGTGTGTGCACAGCGTTGAGCCTGCACACCAACGAAGCAAAAAATGTCCCTTTTGCGATGTCTCAAAATCGTGTCAGTACTCCTTTAATTATTGCAAAGAAGCCAAAATTTCGTAGAGTTACCGACCTAGGCATATACGCTTTGAAGAAACGTTTAACGCCCGAAAGATCAGTGACTGCCAGTGAGACGGACTACTTGTGCTACGCGTGCTTTTGCAACCACTGCCATGTAAGATCTTCACGGAACGCACAGTTTAACAATGACATTCTTATGGCCCCTGAAAAAGAAATCGACGTCATTAACCAGATCACTGCGACTACCGGTGTACGTGCGTTCAAGTCACCCGAGAGGTGTTGCTGTTTCGAACTCAATCGGTCTGAGGACGCGAAAACGAGCTCTCACTGCGCCGTCTCTTACAACGAGCATCTCGGGTGCGCGCGCGCCTGCTCGGTAGCCCCGCGCTCGTGGCCGCTGCAGTGACCAAATAATTTCAAAATTAACGTCTTCAGTGCCGGCGACACCTTTTTCGATACCTGCTTGCCTTTTAATAAAAAAGCAATTCAATCCTCCCTGCATTTTATACACTTGCTGGGCAAGAAGTCGGAATTGCCAATCCTTGCCCAAGGGTCTCATTGGGGGGGTCGTAACTATTAGTGCAACGACATTATGCAACATGTTTTCAATGATTATGAAAGCTGATGTGGAGGACAATAAGTGGACAAAGTTTAAGAAATATGAAAAATGGGTTTTTTTTTAATTGTCGTCAGAAGTTTTCATTGTCCGGTGTTTTCGTTAACTTAGCCCGATCATATCTCTTTACTGAAAAGTTATAAAAATATAAGATTCGGCAGTGTGGTAGATAAGCATGCGAAGAACGTAATGCGCAATTTTTGTCGCTTTGCTACAAGGATTTGTTGAGATAAAGACCTTCAAAGTAAAGAAAATAACGTCTCCTGGTCCAATTTTGAGGTTTCTTATAAAAACATCTACACTACAGACCAAAACTAAAAATACCTAAGCAGAAGCAAAACCATGCATATATTTAGTTTAAAAAATCCCAGCTACCTAACTTTAATATATTTTGTGCAATTCATAACGAAAGTTGGCCGAAACAGCAGAGCGGATGAGCGCTCTACTCCACCTCTTCGCCATTATTGATTTCCTGTGCTTCGAAAAAAATTTTTGGCCGCAAAACAAATTGCGGATCTCTTCTTTCCACTCATCAGGCAATAATATATAAAATTTTGAAATAAATTTGAGAGGTCGATCAGCCATCGATTGTTCGATCTTACGTGGAATCACCCTAGTGCTTTTTTCCGAAGCAGTTTCAAGCAATAGCGTAGCTCTACAGAGTAAACAATGGTCTCCCCAAGGAACCAATAAGCCCTTTTCCTGCATCCATGTTTTGACAGGCAATGTTCCACTGTGTAATTTGAAGAAAAAGGATCTTACTCCGGAATTTACCTCCATTTTTTTTTTTTTTACTCGGCTTAAGACATTCTGACCTGGGCCTACACGGTACATTGCTCTATAAAGAGGAACAGGAAGAATTGTATCTACTAGAACTTTCTATATAACTTTTAGAAAAACGCGTTTTTAATAAGAGACACGAATTACCTACTTCTTTCAGGTAACATCCAACGTTTTGTAGTAGGGTACGCATTTGGGCTGGTTGGTTCATGATTACGAGTGAAAAACAGCGCTAAAAAGACGGGACGAGAAAGGACAGCGCCGTGGTCCCGTGTCCTTTCTTGTCCCGTCTTTTTAGCGCTGTTTTTCACTGTAACGTTTGTTTTCATGTTGTCAGGTGCCACCACCAGTTCCGGCAACACCCTCCCAAGCCTATAAGCTGTATATATATGTAGCTGTATGTATAACAGTACATATGAACGGGTCTAAATCGGACGTGTTTTTCTTGACTGCTTGGATGTCGTCTTTTTTTGGATGTTCTTCAACGGACTTTAAAAAAGGATTTGCGCCATGACGCCTACGGCATAAGATTTCTCCCAGTTGAAAATGAGCAAGGAGTACCGTTCGATCTAGTTATGTTACTGGGCATGCACAGTATATGGCAGTCTAGAATGGCGGTGCGCCATGCTGATATTAATGCGCGTCCGGTTCGACACTACTTTTTTAATCTATATGTTCATTTGTGGAAACACAAAAGGTCCAACAAGATGTACCTGAATGGCTTCATCAAGTAGAAACCTTTCTACAGATGAAGCAATTTTAAGAAGCCTGCAAACTCTGATACTTGTGTAGTTTTTTTTTTTTTGTTCGGTATATATTTGTTTGTCACTGCTGTATGTATGTACGTAGGCAATAAAGAAAAAAAAATAGCGTAGCTCTGCGGTAGAACCCCCTGGTTGCCACGCAGACGGCCTGGGTTCGATTCTAACTCGAACCCAAGGTTTTTTATTATTTATTTTATTTACATCTTTCTCGATTTTTCGGTCACGGACAAGATGATTTTTCGTTCACAACCAACGACGCCGACACCGGACTTTCTGCGAAACGAGCTCTTTAACGATATCGCGTTAAGATAATAAATTCGGATAGACAAGGCATTAGGCCGAATTCGAAATTGAGTTTGATGGCTCACAGGCCACCGTTCCGCTTCCAAAGGGACATTCGCAGCATCCATCCATCGGTCTATGAGAAAATTTAGACATGATCTGTTTTGGCGCTTTCTGATGAGTTTTTTTTTTTTAATATTCTTTCTTTGCGCGTCCTGTTTATGCCGTGCTTATACCCATGACCTAATGACAATGCAAAGCGCATGAATGGACAACGACAAAAGAGGAGAACAAAACACGAGGGCATACGTCACGAGCGCTTGTCACTGCGTCACACCACCAAGGCCGAACCTGAGCATTAGTCAGGTTCATGACCTAACAATCCTGTTGCACCAGACTTACCTAATCACACCTATCACTTTTCTGCTACAATGGTAAGCGAAAGCCGGTGTTCTTTGTCAACAATATTCGTGTGAAAAACACTCGCGCGTTTGCGTTTTTTTTTTTTTTTCTTATTGCGATGCCGCCGCACGAAATTCAGCGCACATTCGCTTGGCTCATTTGGACAAGCCTCGAACGCTATACACGGCATAACAAAACAACAGGTGAGAGAGAGAGAGAGAGAAAAGCAACAGTATTAGAACCTCATAACTCGCGAGTAAATACAGGTCTGTCGACGGTTACACAATGAATTTTTCGTTGCTAATTATACAAAGAAAATAATTACGTTTTCTTCTTACTTTCCTGGAAAGAACGGCCGCGACTTTAAGCTAACGAAGTCACGCATACAGTGAAACGAAAGGAAAAGCTGCCGGTTGTGCGAAGATCTGTTGTCGCAGATATGCATACACATCACCGGAAGAGAGCTGAAAGATAATGACAAACGCGGTATCTGACGTCGCAGCCACGAAGTTTAGTTTTATCCGAATCTCTCTCTCTCTATCTTTTTAACGCGTAAGCATTCCTACGCCGACTCAACGAGAAAACTGTGTCCGTCCGACCGTCCCTCTGTCACGTAAGAGGAATTGCTAAAATTTCTTTGTGCTGCACTGGGTTTCGAACCTAGGGCTCCACGCTCCGCATGCGACTGTCTTACCGACTACAGGCCACACAACCACGTTTCCAGAATGAGAATATATCTGAACCATATGAATGCGCTGTACCTGTGCAAAAAAACAAAAAAACACTTTCTATGGTTTTGTTAAAATACTTCGTGTTAAAATACTCTACATGTCAAGTTGACGTGGAGCACTGTAGATATCAGGAAAATTCCGACTTTGCGAAAATTTAATCCTATAGCGGGATGGGCCTTCGTTGGACTGTTCCAGACGCTGACGAACGCTAGAATCAAGAAGATACCGTGTTGATGCCGCCCGAAAACAAAATTCCAGGGAAGACCGCAACCATAGACTTTCCTACTCCTACGGTAAAACTGTACGCTTACGCATGAATTATACTACTCGCAATGAAGTTTCCACGTTTTTTTTTTCTTGTGAATTTTTTTTTCTGCGTGGTACGTACTAGCTGTCGTGCGTGATGGCAGATGCAACAGTTACCGGGACGTAGGAATGCGTTCGCCCACCGACTGGTCCACGGGGGGCGTAGACACCCCATTTCCCTGTCGCCCCTTAAAACCTTAATGCACCCGATTACCGGCTCAATTGAACCTTGCGTAAACAAATTTCAAATTTCGATCACAACAAGCATTTATTTTTAGTGTCCCTCAATGTCCAACTACTTCGGCTTCCACAGCTGTGACCTGTGCAGATGCATAAGTATAGCAATATGTCAGAAGGGAAACCATCCCTTTCTGCTTAATTGTCTGTGCAACAGTTCGAAATAAAATGGCATTCCTGAAACTAAAACCGCCTTTCCGCACGCCTTTCTGCACAATAAAACGCGGGAGCTGTCTGGAGCTTATGCTTATTTTTGCTATCCGTTTGGTGCGCCACGGCTGCAAGCAGCCACGCCGAAAGAGCATACGCAGTTTGCGGAGCAACGCCGGTCGCGAGGTCGCCAATGCAGCGCGCACGCATGTTTTCCCACGCCAGCGTAGCGTAGCCGATCAGAAACGGAACATCGCATCGGAACAATGATTCATTTGGAAGCCCGGCGTCCCTTCAACAACAGCTGCGTCGAAACGAGGACAGCGCGTCACGCACTCCCAATGCGACATGCAGCACTACGATCACTTGTGGCGTGCTGCGCATGTCACAGCAGGCAGAAGACGCCGTAACCCGAGGCCGTTCCGGCAGCATGCAGCGTCCAAACGACACAAGGACAATCGCATTTATGTTCGCACCAATAAACATATTCAGCGATGTAATCACGTAAGCAAGATCATCTCTTTGCTTATAGACGAACTGGTATTGCTTGTGGTCCATATTTTTAACATCACAGCCCAGATGACGCAGACGAACGCGCTACTCAGCCTAGGTGTGTGAGCATGCAGTGACGCGAACTTCTAAAGCGCGGCGGGCTGCGATGGACCACGTGTTTTTTTTTCCAGCTGGGGAGCGGGGGCGGCTCTCGCGCGCTAAGAAAAAGCGCGAACAACGCATCTCCTTCCGAAACTCCGCTTAAATGCCTACTGAGCCATGGGGACAGCATGATAGGTGCAAATATATACATCAAGGTGTCAGAAAAACGTAGCAACGCGCACAGCGGGCCGAGAGGCTCCAATTAGCCAATTTTTTGCGGTTAGGTCGCTTTAGGAAATGCTGACCCTTCTATTTTAAAAATACGGCGGAGAATGTGAAACAAGAAACAAAGCTCCAGTCAGCAGCTTGGGCGCTGCCTTCTAGAGCAACGGAAACATTTCCGAAGACTCGCTTTAGAAATTCGGCCAACGCTATAATCGTAAAGCAGGTCGGAGGTGAATAAATAGCAGAAGCGTTCACAACCACTGCTATCGAGGCAGCCCCTGGGTGCGGCACCTACCATGACGGTCGCGGGGTAGGTACATGTCGCCATCCCCGCGCGGTCTCCTCTTCTTGGAGCACATGCAGTCCATGAAACTGGGCCGCGCTCATGGGTGGCTTCAGCAGCGACGGCGGCCGCAACTGCGCGCCCCCGCTCGCCGCGACGAGCGCTGTGCCAAAAGTCGCCCTCTTCGCTCGAGGTGTGCGTCGCTCGGACTCCCCCCCCTACGTCGACGACGCGCGGCCGTCGAAAAACAAAACGCTCGCGCCGCCAGAACGACAGGCCGCCGAATGGCCGTGTTTTTCGTCGCTCCCGAACGCGCGGTAGCCTGGACCCTGACGGAACCCCCTCCCCTCCCCTACAGCCTTAACCCTTTCACCTTTCCATTGTGTCGCGACGACGCGACAACAGCGGCCACACTTCGAAACCGGCGGGAAAACTGTGCCCGGTTTGATCATCAGCTACTGGACAGCCTGCATTCGATGGCTGAAGCGCACTAAGCCCCGCCGCACGAGGCCGGCGCCATGCATGTCCACCCTTTAAAAATAGCCGCGGAGGAGAGACCGGTAGAACGTCGCGCAGCCGCCGACGGGCAGCACGAGAGCAGCTGTCGACGGCCGTTCGCACAGCATGGGCCGTGGGTGCTAAGGTCGACCATCCAGAACTTGGAGCTCGGGAAGAAATGGTTCCGAAGTCGGACAAACGCAATCAAGAGCGACAGTTACGATTGGAAACAGGGTACATATGAGTACACATGACATTCGCGGATCTCCGCATGACAATCTCTGTTTCATCATGACCACTGCGATCACGCCAGGAGCGCGCATTTTATATAGGCCTGATCTAAGAGCATGCGGATTGTAGAGTCCGCGCGGATTATTTCCATGAAGCGTGGAAACTTGGGCAAGTTGGTAGGTCATAATTGAATAAACGAACAGCGCAACAGACAAGGACAGAGGAAGGTAACAACACACAGCGTTGTGTGTTGTTACCTTCCTCTGTCCTTGTCTGTTGCGCTGTTCGTATATTCTATTGGATTATTTCCGTCCTTTCACAAGGCCTCAAAAACGCTAGTCGCAGTCCAAGTGGGTTACACATTCTTGGAAAGACGCTGCATCCGGAAAACGCCTGTATATAGGTCACACACGATGGGTAACTGCACGTTATAGCAACTTGTCCTGTACTTTGTTGAGTGGAAAATTACCACTGCTATGGCAAGAACTGTCATAGAAGTTCTGCGAAAGGGGAACTGAGTGCCAAGCCAAAGAAAGTGAACGTGGCGTGCAGGGGCGTAGCCAGAAATGTTTTTCGGGGGGCGGGGGGTTCAACCATACCTTATGTATGTTCGTGCGTGCGTTTGTATGTGTGCGTGCCTATAACGCAAACAAAACTGAAAAATTTCGGGGGGGGGGGGGGTTGAACACCCCCCCCCCCTGGCTACGCCCCTGGTGGCGTGCGATAGCGTTGTTTTATGGTGCAGCGACTTGCGTCCCGGGTTTTTTTTATGGGTGCCCGCCACTGCGTAGCCAGGGGGAAGACGCCCCCCCCCCCCCCCCCGAAATTTTTCAATTTTGCATGCGTATGTATATGCACACATACATACAAACGCACACACGAACATACATAAAGTGTAGTGACCCCCCCCCGCCCCCCCCCCCCCCCAAAAAAAAAAGCACGCTACTGGTGCCCGCGTTATTCATCCACGTATTGCGTATGGTTTCTATCGGCCCCACGCATTGCCCGCTTTTTTGTTATTTAGTGGTTACTCTTATTAAGATTTCAACTGAAGATAATGCTTCAGGCATCAATGTTTGCATAAACACCCTTACTATGGTCCACAAAGGGAAGGAGGGTGTTGATACACCACAGGAGAAAAAAACGCTTTAACCAGATTCTCCGTCCAGTGCAAGATAACATGACACACATAAATGCATCAAATAATCATGGACTGAGCGTAAACGTTTCGCAGCCTATAGGCAAGAGGGCATCGAAGAGTGAATGAACATAAAACATATCGGGGTGACCGTGCTTTCCCGTTTTTACTGTATGCGAAAAGGCTACAGAAGACTCGAGCTGCAGAACTGCCTCCCGGATCGCAACAAGTTCTGCGGCAGTTGCCGACCCATGGTTTGTTTTAAATGGACGACAAGTTTAGGGATGACGAAAATCGCAGTATAAGGACGATGTCGTGACAGACCCGGCGCTCTTATATAAGCGTACAGTACAACCAGTGTCCTTCAATACTGGTACAACACACAAATTTGAAACTGTAAGCGGCGAGATGAAACGCAAGACACCTTCGCTATCCCAGGGATCTGACCCACGGAGGTGTTCTGGGAATACCGGCGAGAGAGAATCTACAGAATGCTCTCATGGGGCGCGATATGGTCCGCGATAACCTGCAGACAGGGTGGGTGTTAGGGCGCGATGACAATAAGAAGCGAAGAAGGTATGTGTTATCAAATAGGATAATATATATATATATATATATCTCAGATTTTTTTGTTGTAATTACTGTGCAGACATTATTAATATTTTTATCGCACGTGTCAGGCAGCACCATTCTATTCCTTGAGCTTGCTTTCTCGAAATAGCGGATTTGCACAATACACTAAGATCCTTAATTCGGATTTCACGGGACCGGGAAAAAATGGCCGAATTAACCAAAAGCCGAATTATAGAAAGTATCAAGAGAGCAATAAACGATGCCTATTCCATCAATACATTTTCATTTCCTTGGTGAATACGTAAATTCTGTACTTATTTTGCATAAGAGCAGTGTAAAAGCCGCAGTTTTCGTCATTCACGAGTTCGTTCACAATGTGACCGCGGCTGAAGATCCCCGTGTCTTAAGCTGGAACGGGCTCTGAACCCATGGCTTATTACGTACCGCCGCCTTCAGCACCACCACGCGCACGTGACGATAATTTTTGCGCCGGAAAAATAGCCGGCAACTCATCATTCGTCCACCACAAGCGCGTTTTATGCCAGCATAAATGTAGATGTAGATGTAGATCCTATACTGCTTGGCTCACACCCACTCAGGGGGATTTGCCAAGAAACGGGTAGCTTAGAAAAAATATTCAAAACTCGAAATGAGAATAATTTCTCATTTTGTACAACAAAAAGATTTTATATATATATATATACAGGTTAATTTTGTGAGAATAAATAGCTGAAGCTCTTCATCTTCAATAGCTGCCACCAGATTTGAATTTTGTGACATTGCGCGCGCATTGTCCGAAGTCAAAACGAAGCTACTGAGTGCTGCATCCGCTGTGGACGAAACCGTGGTCGCTAAATTAAGACACGATCATTTCGTCCACGCAGTTCTAAAGGCATGCGCACGGCTTACGTTCGGCGTCGAATCGAAACTGCTGAGCACCGCATCTGCTGCTGAATAAACCTGGCTCGCTAATGCGCGATCATGATGTCGACCACGCAGTTCTGAAGGGGCGCGGCAAAAACGAAACTACTGCTTGTCGCAGTTTTGACCCCAGTCGCCATCGACGCGATCATAGATATCGCCCATGCAAGCCGTTCCCGTGCGCCAAGAAAAATCGAAAACGAAACAATTTTGCCGCAACATTGCGATTGTGGTAAGGTTGTGCATGGCGGCCACACCTTTCTGAAGGCCCGCGGCCGCTGGTGCGTTGTTCGCGAACGCCGCTTTCGCTCCTTTGCGTCGCACATTCGCGACGCTTCGTGCTTGGCGAGCTCCGAGGGTCGTCCGAATTAACCGGGTTGCGGTATCGTGCCGATGTATTTCACCACGCATACCTTGGGAATGAATATCTCGAAACTGGTTTCATCAAGAGAATGCAGTTCCAAGTCGATACACCTTTCGAACTCGCCGGCTACAATTCGTAGATTACATTATGTGTCGTAACGCAAGTTGTTAAATTAGGGGAATTTCGTTTATTAGGCAAATACGCACTTCGATATGTGCAGCAAAGCAATTCCCTGCTCTTCAAGTCATCCAATTGCTTATACTAGTATTGTGCTATAAGCCTCAGTAGATTTTTTTAAACAGTCCGTGTCTCTTAAGCGCCATAAAAAAGAGCGCTCCACATGAAGCAGCAGATTGATTACGGGCGACAGGAGTCTTGGTACGCCATCCGAGAGCAGCACCGCAACTGTTTGCAGCTTTAGCTGGCTTCTAGACTGGCGCGCTGTATGGAAACTAGGTCACAAAGAGAGAGGGAGAGAGGACTCTCGCCTTTGGCTTTGGATACGAAATTGACATATCGAACGTCACATTTGATTATGATTATATCGAGAGAGAGAAAATAAAGACCTTTTAGACGTGGCAAATGAAATTGAATTCTACTCGAATACGACTGTTAATTATATTATTACACCCCCCCCCCCCGTTTACTATGGGTTATAACTAACAAGATCAACTGGTGTGATAATATTTTTTGCTCATAAATTATTGTTTAGCATTGGCAATATGTTAACTTGACGGTCACGATTCCCGTGTCGCGATTCCAAATAATTTATAGCCGTGTTAGATCACTATTATACGCGTTACATTAATATACGTGAGTGTGGATGAACGCGTAGTAGTATGATAAGTAGAAGTCATGACAAGGACGGCTCGAGCCCTAATGATATGTGCGAACGCAATAAAATCCCCTTATTTTTTTAATTTTTTTTTGCTATATAACACTGTTTTTTTTTTGTTTTTTTTTTGCATGTATCACATCTACGTATAGTATATGCATGACTTCTGTCACTCACTGAGATCGAGTGATCGTTATCAGTCTGTTCATTTCGCACCAACCTAACGAATTGTGAAGGCCTGGCCAGAATCAACGCTGCAAGGTTACTAACATTGTCAGGCGCTTAATAGAGTTAAAACTGTAGTGTCGTCAGATGCTACAAACCGTTGGGGGCCCAAGCTGCATCCCCGTGACACACCATAGGCTCGTCCTTATGAATTTGTGGTAAGCGCAGAAATACTTAACGATATGACTCCTGCAAGTCTTTTCAAAGCGTGGCCCTGCAAAGTTAGTTACGGCAACTTGTATTATGATTCCTAATCGAACGCAAGTTTCATATAAGATGGTGACGAAGGCATACAAGCGAAAGTAATGCGCGAAGGCAGCAAACTGAGCCATACAAGTTTCGATATCACTTTTTATGCGTCTTCTTCTGGCGGACGCATAAACATCTGCTTCCTGAAGGTGAGCACCTTGAAAAAGTGCGCTTTATCGCGCGAAGTCAAATGTTCCTTGTCGAAAGCCAATATCGCTCAGGTAAAGCTTCACGCGCTTTGTCGACGAATCCAGCTTCCCCAGGCGCGGCAGTAGAATCGGGCTACAACATACTTGTGGCGCTTTTTTTTTAAAGGAGCCAAATGCACTTTAAATGAAACTGAGAAAAACGCACTCTTTCGCTACTGCCTATATGGTCGGGCCTGCTGCAACAATTTTCTGCCAGCGTGTTCCTGTCCTCTAAATAAGTCAAATCTGTTTTGCGGCTAAAATCTATATAGCCCACTATCGTCGGTATTCAGGAGTAAACTTTGTATTTGGGTCTTATAGATTGGAACATTTAATTTGGGCTTGAATTAGCTCATAAAAGAAGCCTAAAACGATTCGAATGTACGGTATAGCAATATTTTGCGATAAATTTAACATCATCCTAGTGCTTCCATCGGTGCCGTCCTCCGTCGAATGCGCGTAATGGCGACGACTAGACTTGAAGAGCGAGTTGTCCTTCCTGGCAAAAGGCGCACTACTCTGGATTGTCGGCAGCGTTTTCTTGTTCTTGGCATCTACTGAAGGCCTTGAAAAGTGCTCCAGCTCTTCTTCTTCGGAGCTCATTTTATGCCGTGCCGTTTCGAATAACTTCTTCTGCTTCAAGGAATAGATAGGTTTTCAATATCTTCATTTCATATATCTTTTATTTCAAATATATCGTCTTCGAGCGAAAGAAGGACATGATACTGCAGCGCTAAACTCGAGAAGAAACGCTAACAGGCAAAAAGAAATAGGAAAGAAGGCCTCTTACTCTTTATATGCGAGCTTTGCCCTACAACAT
The DNA here is from genome assembly GCF_013339695.2 of Rhipicephalus sanguineus. Classification (NCBI taxonomy): domain Eukaryota; kingdom Metazoa; phylum Arthropoda; class Arachnida; order Ixodida; family Ixodidae; genus Rhipicephalus; species Rhipicephalus sanguineus. The sequence goes on along the minus strand of NC_051176.1, from coordinate 214,800,193 downwards.
CATGTCCTTCAGTAAGTGCCAAATCGCCCTAGAAAAACTAATTGTGGAACGTAAACACTATAGCAAAGCAATGAGGACACAAATAAAACAGATTGGATGAGACCATTTTGGTTGTTTTGGTGACGATTGTCGACGCAGCGCTCGTTTAATGAATGTGACTCAGTTTGATTGAAACAGATGCAGCATTTGGCTCATTTTTTTATTAGAAACTGCCTTTTTGAGTTTACGTTACAATCAGGAATGGCCCCATTTTTATTCCAACTGTTTTAGAAGTTAAAGATACTTAGGCACGCTTTACGCTCCCGTGAAATTTAGCCCAGTTTCGGTTTCTGCATTTGGCTCTTTTTGAAAAAAAAAAAAAAAACGCCACACTTTTCCTTGAGGCTAGATTAATGATGCCGATGTTAGCAGGTGTCAGCTTTATCACTACGTTATCACTAAGACCATTGGCCGTTCGCTTTAGCTAATGATGTCCGGCATCGGGAGTGGCAGAAATATTTTTCTTACGAAAGATTACCGCGTATATGTATGCTAAGAAGCACTCACTTAAATATTGTTCACTTGAGTACTGCTCATGCAACCTTCAGAAACAGCGCAGAGCCTTCAGTATTAAGTTTGTTCCCAGTATGTTCAGAAAGGTTACCTTTCTGAACATACTGGGAACATACGAAGTAATGTAATGTGTATACACATTACATTACTTCGAATTTTTAGTTATCTTACGGCACTTGTTTTTAAGAGCGCGTCTCGGTGTGAAGGGTTTGAATTTGATTTCTTGCAACTCTCAAAACGAGATCAGGTCTTAATAATCTAACCAAATACACAACACCCTTCCTATCCCAGTAGAACAACATCGCTTTGATTCGCTATTCGGTTGTGCAGCAATCAATGAGGCCTCGAAAGTGTTACGGCTCCAAACTCCCCACTTCAAGTTCAATTCTACAGCAACATGAGCATAGTTCCTCCATTTGCAAAAGTACTGCAGAAAACGATCGTGCATGAGATCGGCGCTCAGTGGCGGGGATACTGTTGCAGAGATTACTGTCTTTCAAATATGAACACGCCAAGCCAGCAACATCTGGTTCGATGTCGTTCTTTGCAAGTTGTTCGTATGTTGAAAAGTTGCAACGCTCGGTTCCCGCGCGGTCGTGTTGTGTCGAGTGTGTGAGAACGACATTGTGGATCAATCGCAGGAGTGATGCACCGCTCTATGTGGCCAGGAGCACCTGGGCACTGGCGACCTCCTCAGCCCGCTTAATGACCTATCGTCGCGGTCTGGGTCAGAGCTGAGCCTCACACTGCTCGGGATTAATGATCGTGATGTACTGTACCTCGTGAGCTCAGATTACACGGGGCAGAGGTTTGTTACCTTTTGACATTTACTGCATGTGCCCCCGCACACTCCTAGTTGGATATGTGAGTAAAAAAATGGGGGGAAATGCCTGTCAGGCGACTTCCCGCCATTCTCACAGGGGTTTGCGGCCTGGACGGGCTAACGTTGAGCAATTTCTTGATTTGAATCTCTGCATCATACGGTCCCTCACCGTCCCCGGTTCGAGCTGGCCGTCTGCCCGGTTGTCGAATCCTCTATAGCGATACCGTCGTGGCTCGTGGTGTGTCGAGGAAGGTACACGTGCGGGCCGCCCTGCTTGAAAGCCGCTATATAGTCGGTCATATTGGTGAAATTCGAGACATGTCCGGGAAAATACCGTCACACAACGAATATGCATTTCGATATTATCAATTAGAATATGTTAATATAAGTGCGCGATTCTAAAGGCAATTACAGAGCTGTATATTACACGTTTCCCGTGCGCCTCCACCACAACCGACACTACTACGGGGCTACAATAACTCGCAGGATGCTTATGTTTCGCCTTTAAGAGTGCAAAGTGGCAGCGTTATAAGGCCCTCTTTGCACTGCCTTCTCATTCGCTTGTCATGCTTCGCTTCTCAGTGGACACTTCAAACGTGCTGCAAGGGAAATATACGTCTGTGCACGTGACATATGGTCGTTGTAAACTCTCATAGGGCGCCTTCTGCAACTACAGTTTCGAAGTGCCCATTACGAGTCTGTAAGGCCATATGCGCACCTACGTAGTCATAGGCGTGCGCACAGGGGTGGGGGGGGGGCGGCGGCCGCCCCCCCCCCATTCACCTAAGAGGGGGAGGGGGCGCTGCGACTCGGGGGGGGGGGGGCGCAATGTCAGCGCCATACACAGACATAATTGGGAGGGGGGGGCGCTGCGACGAACATTCGCCCCCCCTGAAGGGGAACCCTGCGCACGCCTATGACGATGGCGATGAATTACAGCTCAGCCCTTTGTAATGGACTGGCAGCCTTCAAGCACCCACTCGTTACGTAATTCACATGGTGTCACGCCGGGTGCGATTTTACGCTCCTGTCACGCAATATTAAATCTGTTAACGCGACTTATTGCCTGATATGACGATTGTATGGTCTTTTTCTCAGTTTCAAGCACTGACGTGGCCATGTGGTAGACTACTTGACTGCACGCAGAATATCTATAGGTTCGATTCCGGCTCGAACCCCGATTTTTATTCTTTGCATCCATCGGGACTTTTCGATCACATCGCATTTTTTTGCGTACGGGCTCTTTAACGCTATAGCGTTAATGCAGATAAGAGTTGTCCCGACTTTTCGAAGCCCGTTTGCTGGAGTTCATTTACCAATGGACACAAGTTCACGCCGGCGTAATTTGGGGATGAAAAGACGTCAACAATAGCACCACCAATTCTTCTGCTTAAAGCAAACCCCATCGGGTTGCGCAGCACAGTATATCTTGGCCAGCAATTTCGCTTACGCTATAGCGTTGAAAATTCTTGCCCTATTTAAACCGGTGTTAAGTTTTCCCTCGGTAAATGCGTTCCACCAAAGAACCGCCTGCAAAAGGTTTCAGGCACTGACCGAGTGGCTTTCAAGGCATATCGAGCAAGGAATTCTGCCTATCAAATAGGCTGCTCTAGATGAACAAGTGTGCGCACGGTCTTTTTTTTTTTTTTTTTCCCGGTCCGACTGTAGGATGTGCGCGAAGGACAACCAGACTCTCCGGAAAAGCTCTCACCGTCGTGTCCAAGCATACACAGAGGTCGAGGTATGTTATGGTGTTATTTATAAGCATCACGTGGCTGACTGATGCAAGAGGCAACCTACGCGCCAATTTCACCCACACCCGGCGGTGACGTCCGCGCCCTGCTAAGAGCTGCTAGAGAGAGCAGCTATACGTACGAAAGACGTGGGCGCGTTTCAGTCTCCGCACGATTTATTGCGCAGAACCCAAGGCGCTCTTCCTTTCCGCGCTTTCCGCAGACATCCGCGCCAAACGACACACGATCTGTTGCGAAGGGCCGTTTCTCAGCGGAGTATGAAAGAACAAAATCACGCAGAAAAGGTCGTCGTCCATCCAACTGGTGCAGTTTAACGCCCCAAATACATCTTCCTAGGTTGCGAGCGTAGAGAAAAGAATTAAGGCAGCTTCGCGGCGGTGGTGCCAAGCCTGAAGGAACAACGGAACTGGGCGACCTTTGTTTGTTTCTCTTCATTAATCTCTTCCTTTTTTCTTCTTCCATTTATTCTTTCTTTCTATCTATTTCCACTCTATTCCCTTTCTCTCTCTCACTTCCACCTTCTATCTCTTTCTGGCTTGTTCTGTTTTTTTCTTTTTTTTTTGTTTCTATCTCTTTCTTTAATCTCTCTGTGTTTCTATTGTTTTTCCTTCCTTGTCTTTCTTTCTCTCAATTTCTCTCTTCCTCTTTCTTTCTATCCTTTTGTTTCTCTCTCTCTGTACTCATTATCCCTCCCATACGAGTTATTGCATCCCACGCCGGACAAACCGGCGCAGCGGGAGAGCGCGCGCCGGGCACATATGTTCGGGGAGCGAAGCAGATGAAGAGGACGACGAAGAGAGAGCGCGCCGGCCGAGTTATTGCGTGGCACGCGCTAGAATGGTAAAGGCCATTCATGATGATGATAGTTTCACCCCTGCCGTAACACTATCATCATCATAAAAGGGTATGTGCCACTGAGTTTGGGCAAATCCCACTACTCACCGCTACGGCGTGGCCTGTAATAACCCTGATTAGGGAGCCTACATATGTAGGCTCCCTAACCATGATGGGTGAGGGAACGAACGCAGAGAGAGAGAGAGAGAGAGAGAGAAACAGAGACGGAAAGAAAGATAGAAATAAATAAAAATTCTTGCCGAAAAAAACGATCCGAAGGCGAGCGTCCTAACCACTCGGCTATCCAGGCACGCCAGCAGAGCATGCGAGCAGACCTAGAGAGCCATGGGGTGACCAAAGAAAGTGCGTACTCCCGAGCAGGAAGCAGCGCATCTCGAAGCTAGACTTGTCGGTCGACGGGCTCGTGCTTCGCTGCGCCTAGCTTTGCACAACTTATTGCAAACAATATATAAATACATATATATATATATATATATATATATATATATATATATATATGAAGGAAAGAAGTGTTAATTTCAAGGGCTCGTTTTCTTTGTTATACACAATATTAATGAGAACTAACAGACAATAATGTCAAGGAAAGTATAGGGGATGTTTTTAGTAATAAATGTAAGGTAATTGTGAAGAAAGAAAAGCGGACGAAAAGATAGCTTGCCGCGGGCAGGGACCGAACCTGCGACCTTCGAATAACGCATCCGATGCTCTACCAACTGAGCTACCGCGGCGGCCATCCCCCCGTCCACTTTATAGGGTATATGTGTGCATTTAAACGTGGGAGCGTCAGTCAGCGCCGCCAGTAGCCATGACGGCGAGTGTTTTACTAAAAACATCCCCTATACTTTCCTTGGCATTATTGTCTATTAGTTCTCATATATATATATATATATATATATATATATATATATATATATATATATATATATATATATATATATATATATATATATATATATATATAATTACAGCTCCGCCGTAAAACTTGGGATTCATTTTTACCCCGAAGGTAAATTTCAGCAACCACAGTTTCCGCATTTCGGACCGATCGGAAAGAGAGCTCAGTAATTAAAGCATGGATATTAAATCTGTCGTTGCTGTGGTGAAAATTTGCGGGTATATTTAAGCATGATTAATTACAGAAAAGTAATTACATGTCCAGACCCCAAATGCAGCTCTTAATTGGAGCTGCTAAGGTATGCAGCCGAGAAAGCGGGAGCGCGCTGCCCCCCCCCCCCCCCTTGCGTAATAGAGACAGCTCTTGGCGCTGGCTTGGCGCCAGTATTACTCAATAGACCTAAAGGCCTAAGGGTCAATATGAGGTATGTTGATGACATATTGGTAATTACACTACAGCAATACGAGAAATGTCAGCCGTACCGTGAGCGGAGTCTTGATAAGCCAGCAGCACAAGTTCTTGCTAGAAGACATACAAGTACTTTCTGCAAAGTTCTGACTCGTTTCCTGGAAACTATGTTGTATATAATACATCGTCTCCGCGATAAGTCAAGTTATTGTCTTATTTCGAATTATTTTTCTATATAGCCAATTTGTAAGTGTGCAACAGCTGTGTTGACAGCAGATGAGGCCAGAAAACCGCATAGGTTTCCTAGCCACTATCCTATCAGTGGTAAGGCGAAAGCCTTAGGTGCCTCATCAGACGGCGTGCGATACGAAAGCTCGTGTGACCTCGCGTGCAATAATAAAAACCAGGCACTCTGCGAGGCAGTCAAGCATTCTGAGTCTGGAAACAAAAGGGGGGGGGGGGTAGCCAACGTTTCGACGAGCAGACTTCAAGCGATCTACCAGGCTGCAACTGCCAGTTAAAGCCTTGAAGACCGTTTGACGTCCGCTCGTCGAAAGGTTGGATCCCCGTGTTTCGAGGATTTTTCATCGCTTGAAGATTCCATCTTCCCGTGAACCTTATTTCGATTTACAATTTATGCAGAGCGCCAAGGACTTCCGTTATCGGGTCAGTGGGTTTCCACCACGCTTGTGCGAATATCTTCGAATATGCGCTCGAATGTTTGATAATCGCTTCGGCTCGAATTTTAGTATTCGATAGCGTGCGCAGGGTTCCTTATCAGGGAGGGGGGGGGAGGTCCGTTACAGCGCCCCCCCCCCCCCTACTAAGTCAGTAGTAAATGTATGGGGCAGACTTTGCGCTCCCCTCCTCTTAGATAACTACGAGAGGGGGGGGGGGCGCCCCCCGTGCGTACCGCCTTTGATTTGAAGTATATTCATAACCAACGAATACGTATTTTTCCGCGTAAAACCCGTCTGAAAAGGTGGTTTCACGGCAGCGTGGGACCGCTATGCCGTGAAGCCATAGCACAAGTTGGCGCTTGCGTATTACCCACACTGCGATACAATTTTAGGGGAGTTTTAAAGCAGGCTACACGTGCGAACTGTGATACATTTTAGAACCCAACATATTCACCGCCCATAGCATGCACCCCCAAATACAATGGAAATGAGGGGTGGGGGAATGCGCTGAACCTGTTCTGTGACAGACATGCGGCGAAGCAGCACCAGTCAGGTTTAGCAAGCCTAATCTGATAGACGCAGCAGTAGATCATCGCGGGATGTATGCCGCTCATCGATGGTTTATTGGGCCCCTGGTCATGCACGCAGTCTTGCCCGAGGTCTGCAAAGCGGCAAGCAAGCCTCCCTGTGCACTTAGAGAACGGAACGGGTTTAGCTGTACAGTGAAATATGCCATCTTTCAAGGCCGTAGCGCACCAGATTGTTGATGAGTGGGAAAACAAACAGAGGCACAATGCACAAATTATATCGTTCAAAAGTGCTGTTTGCTATTGGCTAGGCACCCTTGCTAATGTGCAAAACATCACAATTGGCCGTCACTTCTTATGAAAAGTACCAGTGCATCATTCTTTTTTCTTTTCTGTGATTACAGGACCAGATGTTCTGAACGTTTAGGCGGTACCTCAAGCATCGATTGAGCGATGTCCTAGAAGGCCAAGGTAGGCAAACATATGAAAGTGCATCTTTTACAGCTTAAATGACAGGCTGCAGGCCATGACAAGCTAAAGAAAAGCAGACTGCATGTCCAGAACTACAGCAGTTCCCAAAGACAATTATCAATATAAATGGTATTAATCAAATTGTACATCAACTTGAGAGTAAAATCATAGTTGCCTAGCACATAAAAACACTCTGTCAGTGGTAATAACGTTGATGGAAGCCCTTTAGTGATGCGTTGCTGAAGAAGAAAGGAAAATAACAAGATAACCAAAATCAGGCAAATATATTGGGCAGTGAACTGCTGCGCTAGATCAACTGATAATTCTTCAATATCAGACAAAACCTGAAGCTAAGTTTGCATCTTGCTTTGACTCAGTGTCACCCTAAAGTATTGTGTGCTGCTATATGGCATACTGTGCACTTGAAGGCTACTGCTCCTGTCTATAGGTGTTTATTTGTCCCCTGTAGCTATGTTAGTAGAAATATTGTGCCCATTTACCAAGTATAGAGAGCTTGCACAGATATTAATGCAGTAGCCATTTTTGAACATGACCAGCAAAGTGAAGAGATGCGCATCAACACATCCTACTAATTTCCAGGTTATGTGAATAATCCTACAATGTGGCATCTGTAATGTTACATGCGTGCCATGTACACATGCCTGGCATCTTTAAAGTTTTTATTATCACATCGACTGCATAGCTTTACCTTCAGAGGGTCTAGTTAGACTCCAACATAAAGACCTGCCCAAGTCCAATATTATGGGTCAAAAATTACAAGGTGCTAATAAAGCTGATTCAAACATTTTTTTCATGCAATATTGGCTCTCACAATTACCTATAAGTAATCATAGCACCACTTCTGCAAAAGAAATGTCTTAATAATGCGATACCCCTGCCTACAGTTTCAATATGAGCAGTTTCAGTAGCCACTTTGCAATGTTTTCATTGCACTGGCCATAATTCCCCAGACCTCGCGGTTCCTTATCACCAAGAGTATACCGAAACACTTTGTGTGATAAATAATTCATGCTATATGGCAGTGACAGCCTTTATTGGCATTAACAGACATTCGTAAGCAGATTGATGATAGTGCTATAGCTGAGTGTTGCCTTCTGACAAGCAAGTATATAACACTACTTCCACACCTCTACTAATCCATGAACACAAATTTGGCATTGTATAGTGTGCCATAAAAAAAATAATAAATCTGACCACAATATTTTAGTAAAATAGAGCAATATTATGGAATGTGGCTGGAGATCCATGTGCCTTGGCAAGCCAAATGTGTTCCCATCCACTTCATCCAAATGAAACAATCGGTGGCAAAAAGCACAGCATGCTATTCTTTTTCCTATAACTTCTGCCACATGCAATTGTACCATGACAAGAGCTGCATAATTTGGCCAAGCCGACAACTGGCACAGTGAAATACCTGTAGTAAAAAAAAGGGGGGGAGAGAGAGGTGACTTCATTCGATAAAAAGCAAAAAGGAGGACGAGCCAGTAATTCACAATTTGTATAGTACTACAGTAGCTTGCAGATGTTTGAGGCTCTTCAAAAAGGAAAAAAAGAAAAAAAAAAGACATAACGGGATATGCATAACCCTGTAAAAGTGTAGTGGACAGAATTTGAAAGAATGGCAGCAATTATCTGCTCACTAAAAAATAAAATTTCAAATAAGTATTTAATTACTCATTTAAGGAGTGCAATAGCAAGTACAAGGCAATTCAACTTGCAAAAAACTTCACAGTGAGCGTATGCCTGACAATATCCGTCTACCCAAGTCTCAATTCCTCCGGCCTGGTTTTCAAATCTTAACCGCTAACCAATGAGCTGAGTTCTTCCTTGCCCCTTGACTATCATGACAAGCTGCTGTCACCTCCTCTGAATAAGATGGGTGACACACGTGAGTGTGTCACCCATCTACATCATCATCTCTGTTAGCATGCAGGGCATCCTTGGTTTTGAAAAAAAGTCGCATCAATGGTTACCTTTCACTGCAGGTATGCTAAGAAAATTCCAAACATGAGATACTTGTGATATGGATTAGTGACAGAAAACACCCGCTGTATTAACTTGTGCAGCTATGCAACTAGGCAGCAAAGAATATAGAAAATGAGACAGGCTTCAAAATTACAATAGGAACAAAATGTCAGAACACCTCTATACTGAGGGCCTCAGAGCACATTATAAGACTGCTGATGGCGAAAATGAACCAGGAGCCCTTAGCCACAATGAAGTCAATTAACTTTTTCATTAGTCATCAAAGAAAACAGTACAGTGGCTGCCACATTTTGAACACAGTCAATTCAATTGTTTATGCTTTTATTGAATAATGCCTCACAGGGAAACGCAAGTGAAATAAAAAATAAACATTATTGGCTTCGAGAACCTGCATTACTAATGAGTGAAATGTGCCCAGCAGACATGTGCTCTATGGCATATATGGCTTTTTATGTCACGCCGGCACCTGCTAATCGTGTGTCAGTAGGTACTAATCGCAATGTAGGAACATTAATGTTCCCGAATCAATCATGCGCTATCTGTGTTACGGCCACCACCTTCATTGCATTCTGAGGCTTGCAACTGCAACATGGAGGTCAGTCATGCGGCAGATGCATGCCAGTTCTTCACAGTGATGGCGACAATCACTGTTGGCATGAGCCTTCATTAAACGAAAGACTCACAGCATACGGCAAAAACGATTCCAAAAACGATTTTCGCACCGCATGCCCATGCAACCTGAGGAACCAGCACAAACGGCATCAAGCACAGGCTATAACCGGAACTGACCGTGATAAATTTCCCGGCCCTCAAGAAGCCGAAGGTCTTGAATTGAGAAACACTGCTTCCTCTTGATTGGGTCATTGGTACCATCCTGTCAAGGAAAACCAGTCAATATAAAAAGTAAGGTAGGTGCGATATGCACTTAGACTGCCTACTTCTACTGCATGCACAGGCAAAGCAGTTCTTGTCGCAAGGCATAAGTGCGGCTGAATATTTGGAGTGCGTCTGTGCCCGGTGCCCTTTATGACGGAAGAGATGGAGTGCTTGTAAACAAATGCGACTTTTGCTTGCACTCATAAGGTATACACACATATATCGGCGCTAGACTGTTAGAACAACATGCGATTGTAGTACCTGAATTTCTACGATGAACCGAATGCCAGGGCCGTATTCGCGAACGACTCCCTTGAACTTGACGATCCCTTCGAACTTGTCCTTCACCACAACGCGCTTGTTTTCGCTAATCACGGGTATCTCCTTCAACCACTCTTGGTCGCGATATATCTTGAGCCGGTTACGCACTGGTTTGACTGGCAGCAACACGAGAGCTTCGAGGGACGTCACTTCGCGCAGGATTTCCCTGTTACAGAGTATCACACCCGAGTCCCCGGGGTCCAAGGACTGAACCTTCACCTTCGATTCGTACGGATCGTCAGCCAGGACTTCGAACAACGTCCCAGCATCAAACCGCGGGTTTTGGATGTCTCGATCCAAGAGGACTTTCGGTTTGTGACTCTGGGTGGTGCGGTTCATGCCGAAACGGCTTGCTCATAAGGCCGGTTCGTGAAGCGCGAATGCCGAGAGCAGTAATTGTTTCCTACTTGGCTTACTGCTGTTCCTAACCTAGACATCGAAACGTTGGCTGCAATAAAGCCGGCGGCAGCTCGAAAACCAATGCGTCAGTTGGAGTGACATGGCGGAACGGCAAGAGAGAGGAACCACTTGGTGTTGTTCAGCTTCCAAGGCACCTGCAGTAAAGTTGTACTGGCTATCATTATACTTAGTTCCCAACGACGATGGTGCAACGCGCCGTTGATCAAACCACACCTGTCAAATCTACATGAACCCTGCTGGAATCGCCAACTAGCCCAGATAAGAAACCCGAACACAACAAACCCTTCTTTAAAAGCCACTTCCATTCAGCCGCACGAATGTAGAAACATACATTTGTGAAAATATATTACCTGATTGTAACACAATAATATATTTATTGACGTAAGTAAATAAATTTTAAAAACTGATCTTAGTTATCACGTATTACTGACAGCTGAAACAGATTCAGACTACTGATGATGACAGTGCATGTGCTACATGTGCTAAACCGCTAAACATGCACCCACCGTAGCCGTAGCGCCGTAGCGCGAAGGGAAATCCGCGTCACAGAACACTTATCTGTCCGCGTTCCGCTGGTAGTTGTTTTTTGTAGGTGTTTGGTGCTGCAACTACTGCAACCTTAGAACATGTACAACCAACTCTGCTGCGATGTAGCCGCGACCTACGAGAAGTGTACTGCGTGATATCCGTGACGAAAGATGACCAAGGCAGCCGAATTCGGTTTTCCACTAAACAACAGAGCTGTTGTGTTCGGGCCGTTCGCGCATAATGCGTTAAAGCACTCGGACTATGTTTGTTTATCTATCACTACGTGCACGCTTTGCATAAATCCGCAATGTTAGAACGTCCCGATGAATTGTGCGCGCATGGCAGTACGTGATATTCCGTACTTAACACATTTTCCAATTAGATCTAAGCAATAAAATTTTCTTTTTCGGTCACTACTCACCGCACAATTTGAAAATGAAATCACATATATTTTTCTGCTCAAACAAACATCCTTAACAAGCTTAGCAGGTTTAAATTTAGGCCAAATTTACCAACAAGGAAGTTGCAATTCAGTGGCTTAACATCCTACTTATGGGAAGTTGAAAGTTATTAGATATTTCCTAAAACGGGCTCTGCAAGTTGAGTAATTAATCTACCTAAAAAAAATACAAATAAGAATCTTGTAACAGGATATACAGAACTCATAGCAGGATGTGTGGATCAAATAGGAAGTGCTACTGGTACCATAAAGATATATGCTCTTCTATCAGGGCAATAAAGTATCCTACAGGACTAACAAAGTTATCTATTTGATCAATACAAGAAGTGATATATACTTACATTTGACCAATATAATGCTTTATGGGTCCCAATAGATGCTGTACTGAGTCGTCCACATTTAAGCTGAACACCTCATTAGTATTCAAGACCTCATTGAAGCTGTTGTTTAATACATAATTCGGAAAGTCATTACTGTGTTTGTCGACACCATGATTAGACGTTCTATAATGGGCATTGCACTCGTGAAGTATAAGAAACGTTCTAGTTTTACCGGTTTGAATACTAATGAGGTGTTCAGCTTAGATGTGGTCGACCCTGTACAAGTAGTTTTATTAACTTCACGGTGTAAAAGTGTTTTTCTTACACTGTAATTAACTGGTATTGGTCTATTCAAGAACTGTAAACACATTCGCACCTCTAAAAGCACATGAAGCAAAGCAATTGTTGGTAAAAGGTGTGAACTTATTTGCATGTTTGTCAGCCCCTCAAGTGATTCGACACTCATCTCGTGATGATATTAGTTTGGCTCATGACAAACACACCTTCAGGGGTACACTTATTACATTTTCCACTATATCTGGGGACATACTTGCATGTTCTAATTATGTTAATGAAGCATAATTCCTATGTCAAAAAGCTAACCATTACTGACAGCTACTGCATAAAAAATTAATACATTTTTACATAATAGCTTGTCTTCTGTTGCTTTTCTGCACAGTGGTCCTAACTACACCTATGCATGCGCTTGGTACACACCTATACAGGCTATCTGTGTATTAGGTTCATCTGGTTGTAGTCTAATAAACTAATACAGGCTATCAGGTGTATTGCATGACAGAATAGACCAATACAGTGTGTCAGGTCTATCGTTTCATAATATAACAGAACGAAAATAATAAAGTATTTATATTGGAACTTTTCCTAGGGCATGACAAATTATGCAAGTAAGCAGAGTATCCAAGGACATGCATTTGGTTGCATTAGAGTCGCGTCCTTCTTGAGTACTTCAGCATATTTTGAGACGTTGGCTAGAATGAAAAGGACTGCCCTGCATTCTTTGAAAAAGTATGTTGCCAACCATGATTATCATATAAGGAAACTTGCGTTCAGAAACGTTACATAGTTTATTCAACATTTCAGTTGGACAGAATAACGAGAGCTCAATTTCTTGAGGTTTCCCAGCTAATGAATTTTGGAGATCTCGTTCATATTGTCTGATATTTGAGACCAACAAGTACCACTGGCAGTTCATATTCATTCACATTATTTGTACACATTTATTTGTACGAAACAGCATTTTTTGGCATTTCACCAGTGCAGACTGCAAGAACTTGAAACTGGGTGACTACAAGTAGGTGCACTGACAATGATTTGCTATAGATCGATGATATAATGCAGGGGCATAGCCAGGATTTTTTTCGGGGTGGGGGGGACACTTTTTGTGAATGTGCGTGTGTGTTTGTATGTAAAAACTTGGAAGGGGTGAGACCCCAAACCACATCCCTGGCTATGCTACTGGTATGATGTCTTGTTCACTGGCACATATTTTATATTTTGCTCCATGAACCTTAGAATTCCCTGCTGTTTCAAAAACAAAATTTTTTCCTTTCCCCAATTATGGCCAAAGATTTTTTTTTAATTAAAAATTCCCAGCACGGAAAATCACTGCAAACTGGTTTTTCATTCTATGATGCGCACTGTTGGGCTCCACTTTGCAGCTTGAACTATTGAAGTATGAGCTGCACTTGCATGTAGTTTGATGAGGCTATGAAATTAAGGGCACTTTTAAGCATGCTGAATAGCATGACCATCCGATCGACCTTTCACAGGTTTTCTTTTCAGCAAATGATCGCAATCGCCTCCATCATCTTCCCAAGCTGTGCTAGTCCAGCACTACTTCCAGTGGAATCTAAAGCTTGTATAAAGGCCGATCTCCCAAATGAATGTGCCACTGTGACGTAAAAGGCATGAATACTTAAAGGGACGCTAAAGTGAAACAATGAATCGGTTTAGGTTGATAAATTGTACTCCGAAAACTTTAATATTGTCAATTTCATTATATGTTTATTAATAGAGAAGAAAATCAAAGTTTCATTTTTAAATTTCGTGCTGAAATCTCTGCATATGACGTCACAGATTTCAAAGCGTATTTTTCGATTTTGGCAACATTGGCTCAATGAAATTTCCTGAAACTTGGTATGTTAAGTCTGTGGCCCCCTCAGAGGACAATAAACTTCATTTTTACCAATTAGGAACTACATATCACCTAGCAGACGCCGCCAAAATCTATGACGTCACGACGTTTGGTGTGAGAATTTCAAGGTGGCATCGCCACCCATAATGTCTTTGCACGTTTTCTTGCTTACCAGGCATCTTCTTGCGGTAAGAGTGGTGTTTTCGGTATTGTAAAAGAGTAATTTACTACTAATAAAAAAATCGTTTTTCTCTTTGGTGTACCTTTAAATGTATTTGTACATGTCGTACTTCTCTGTGTGTACATGTCTAAAAACTATTCATCCCTTTAAAAGCGTAATACATAGCTTTCATCTTAGTAACATGGACAACCAATAATTGCTCATGGTATCTGCTACTGCATCTACTTTGCTAACTCAAACAAGCTTCACATGTCAGTTATGCTCCTTCATTGTGTTGGTTCTGCATGCTTTTTGAACACTGCAATGTGATGTTCTTTATAGTACTAAAACAAAAAATTTTAATTTTCAACTTATTCTGAAATGTTGTGAGAACGATGTGCATAGTACATGCATAGTACATTGTGCATAGTACATAGTATATTCGTAGTATGTTTGACTGCACACGTTCGGTACATGCAAGCACACGAAGCCTAGCCGACATGGCACCAGATGCTATCACTCTGATGTGCTACAAGTGCTCCACTTTAAGCCGAGAACTACGAGGTTCAGACAAGGGTTCATACTCACTCTTTGATGTAGCTCATATAATATTAGCTGCTTAGATGTCAACTTATTAAACTGCTGCTGGTGCCATAGGTAGAAAAGCTACTATGTCCGTGTAGATGAGTGCTTCATTATTAAGCTTATAACTAATAATACTATAAGGAAATATTGCGCTGGTGTATGTGTGTAGAATGCTTTGTCCTGGCCTTAAATAACCTTGTGAACTCTTAAACCAACTTTCTTATTAAGCAGATTCTCCATTGCAAATATATCGTATACTAATAAGTGTTACTTGGAAACAAATTTTTACCATCCTACAGTTCTCAGGAGCTTGCAAACAGAAATGGCAGTTCTAAATGGAAAAAGTAACTGTGCATGGCTAGCGTCAATTGCCAAAGATAACCTACCGTAAAGTACTGCGGACGTGCCCAGTTTTGCACCCAGTATTAACATTTTTGAAATTTCAAAATTCTGAAAATTCTATGTTAAGCGTCCACTCCCCCAAAGTGCCAGCGTGAGCCAAAATATTCACCCCTTTGCAGCAGTTACGAGACCGCTAGGGGCATTGACGGGGGGACATTCAATAACTTGCAGTGGAAAGGGAAAGATCAATGGAGGTGGAGATAAGGCAGAGTGACAACGTACAGCCCTTGAAAGAAAACCCAGTGGTCGCACGGTTTTCTTGATAAAGCATGCCCGTAGCCGCTGTTCCCACACTTCTCGTGCAGTCTGCTAGCTGCACAATGCTCTCCTATACCATCGCCAGGGAGATCGAAGTAGTCTAGTGGCACCGTGCGTCGGGAAGAAATGTGAGCTGCACCTCTCGGCGTTTTGAGACAGACGGGAAAAGAATTCGCGAGTGCAACTACAAGCAACTCTAAAGCACCTCAACTGCAGCGAGCAGAAGGAGAGCACCGACTCGCAAGAGTCATTCACTGGGTTCAGTGAAGGCGAATAGGCGTTATTGTATACCCATCATTTACAATTTAAAAATAAACATGCTTTCTTCAATGTTGTAGCTACTGTAGTGCTGCTTCGAAGCTTTTCATTGGCCACCACCTTGGCTTTTGCTGCTAGGACCGCAGAAGTGCCCATAACTAGATTAATGCAATTTTCAGTGAAAGTGGGGTGGGCGCTTTCATGGTACTTTACGGTACATTTAGTGACACACAACTTGATATATGACTAGAGACCGGATTTTAGGCAAATGCCTATTTTGTTCCTATTTTGTTATCGTGCCACTTTGATATACGAGCATGAATTAGAGGTTAAGAAGGGCTATTATAGTGTTTTTATAGTGCCTATAAATGCCTATTTTTGGCGTTTGTGCCTAAATGCTTACAAATGCCTATAAAATGCCTATTTTCTAAACTGGCGCTTATATTAACACTATTTAGCCTCAAGTTTCACTCCCGGGAGCAGTTTGAAACCATTATTCATGTTACCGCGCAACATTGACTGTTCGTAACTATGGGGTTCAACCTAGTCCTCTGTTCATCCAACTTCTGGAAACAACTGCTAGCAGCCGTGAAGTGGGACACGCGCATTCGCCGCCGCAGAGACATGGCATGCACGGTTCTCTAATGCGAGACCATGGAGAGCTGTCAGCGGAAAGGAGAGTGAAGGGTAAAAAAAAAAAGAAAAAAAAAGAAAGGAAAATGTGGTGTGCATGCGGCTTTTGTTTTTGTAAGTTAATTTGCAAGGTGTTCATTGCATTAGCGTAGCCAGAAATTTTTTTCGGAGGGTGGAAGAGGGGTTCAACCATACTCTATGTATGTTCGCGAGTGCGCTTGTGTATGCATGCGTGTATATATTCACTAGCAAAACTGAAAAGTTTCGTGGGGGGGGGGGGGGACACCCAGGAGTGTGTTGATTCGATAGTGGAATCTTGACTCACCGTGCAGAACACGGGAGAGACCCGTGTTCTGCGAACCGTGCGGGACAAAGCACATTGCACGGCTATGTTCAACTGTTGGCGCCTTTGTGCCATCTTAAGCAATAATATTTTTGTTTTCCTTCGTAGATGGAGCCCGCGCACGTCTTCATTTGAAATGATTCGCATTTATGTGAAAATTTAGTATGCCTATATTTACGATTTTGAAAGCCTAAAATGATGCTTTGCCTGCCTATTTTTGGCGCCTAAAACGAGTTTTTTCAGTGCCTTGTTGCGAGAATAGCAAACTATGCAACTGAGCCATAAAAAAAAACACTCTTATTCAGAAGCATTAATGAAAATTACTGAACAGTTCACAGCGGGCACTTTTTAGACATGGAGCATCAGTATTCTAATATAAAGGGACCAGCAATGATAAGATGTAATTGCTATGTGCCTAAAACTAACTAGGTCATGAAGGTAACTGACGTTAAACAGCAATTATTACACTGTCCACCAGCAGAGATTATGTTCTACCAGAAACTATAACCACTGGTTGATTAATGTCTTAGTTAAAATACCTTGTATACCAACCTGTATATATTGATATAAAGAGTTCCTTGTCCATTTTTTTCTGTAACACATATCCCTATAAAACGAAATGAGCAAGCAATTAAATGCACATCTGTTGCCACATAATTCACCTTTGTATTGTCACCAGAATAGAGTTCCAACATCAGAATACAGAAAACTGTATTCTGATGAATACAGAATACAGTATTTGGCAACTACTCACATGCCAAAACCAATTAGAATGGTATAACTATCCGTGGATGCTACTGGCCCCGTAAGCAGACCTCATATTTTGTTATGCAAAAACTAAATTCATGGCGTACAGAATACTGTACTGCTAGAAACGGTTAAATTTTGTAATACATGCATAAAAAAGTTGCTTATAAAAGCACACAATATGTGAAGCTTCTTTATGCTAATATTGCATCCCATAACTACACCTCCACAAAATGGGCACTACAATTGTTGTCAGGTAAGCTTGTGCACAAATCAATGGCAATCTGGCAATACTGGTGTATTGTACTTTATTTTTATTGTTATTTTCTTTATACTTCACACTTCATTGGCACAATCTTAAAGCAGCAACAAACCTTGTCAATAGTGTTAAACATTGTTTCACTGTCAGCTGTAGTAAAGAAATGGTGTTTTGTGTTTATATCTATACACATACAACCTGGTGTTCAAATATAAGTGCTTTATTTCACTGCTATGTTGAATTGATTTTCATATATTGTAAGAGAACGACTCACAACTCCATGAAATGCAATCATATTTTAAGAAAGTAACAATAATTACAGAAGCCTTGAAATTTGTTTGTCTATAATTTGTAATTAGTACACAGCATCAGCTGAAGCCAAATATATGTTATAAAAGCAATGTCGAAGTGTTTTAAAAGGCAATAAAACAAGCATCTAATGTCACAAAGCTAGCATTGGTGTAAAAATAGAGTATGCCTTAGGTTGTCCATATGTACAGTATGTACATTATATATCTTGACACTGTTGGTGATGCCCTTCTAAGCACCACACAAACTGTATGACTTCCTGCAGCACGTTGGCTGCTTCCTCACGAGTTCATCAGTGTGTAGTAAAAACTCATCCAATCCTTCCATGCTGAACATCATTATCTTTGATCAACAAAAGTAATCACATACACCAGTTTCAAATTAATCATGCTATATGCTTTGAACAGCCATAATAAGTGTGCGTGAAAATTTAAATGCTGCAAATAACAAATATGTGCAATTTACTATGAGTCCACAGTTTCTTCCAGTTTGTCTTAAGAATGGGTGAAAACCCTACTATGAAGGTGAGGTACAGCACCATCAATGGCGAGCTACTGAAGCCCTCTTGGCAGAACCCTGCAAGCAAGGTATACAGCCTTTTCGAATGTACTGCTGCATAATGCAAAGCATGTGCAGAAATACATCCAGTTCTGTTGTTTTGTCACAACACGGCAGAAATTATCTGTATCAAACACAACAGTGGTTAATAATATGCACAACAAATTGTATCAGTATGTCAAATGCTTTTTTCACAATTATATAGGATGAGTAAATGAAGCTTAGTGCAATGACTATGATTGAAAATGTAATTTCATGATGCTCCAGGTGTACAAGTAGACCACAGTTAGAACTAACATTGTGAAACAAAATTTGAGTGAAACTAATGCACTAATACTGCACAAAGAGATGCCCAGTTTATACCCATTTTGATAGATTTGACTCTCGGCAAGCCAGGGCCCAATGTCTACAGACCACTAAATTTCAACTACTGTTAAACACAGTTGGAGGATATGCGTGAATTATTAGTCATGTGATTTCCACATTTGGCATGGCTGCAGCAGTCAAATAACCAAAAATGGCACAAGTGCTATGATACTTCTGTTCAGAAGGATGGTACTCTTAGCACAAGCATGCAAGTCCTTTATATTTCACACACCTCTTAATCATTACATGAATACAAAACAAGCAAAACAATTTACAAATTGCCTCCAATGACTATCGTAGCTGCTTCCTTCATATATCTGTACAATACCACAATTTCCTGTGAAACAGTAAAAGCTGAAATGAGTGCTAACAGCAAAAAAAGTTGCAGAACTGAAAGTCACTTCTTGTCAGTGCGAAAATTTGCAACAGACAGCAGTAATAATAGCAAATGCAGCAGATCTTGGACACAGTTGGCAACACTAACAAAGATTTTCAAATTTCTTGCCATAGCACAAGTCAGTCCCCATATCTTGAAAGTTCAAGGCTGAGCACAGCTCATCAAAAGCAACCCTAAAATGGGCGCAACGTAGTTACAGCACTAGAGTATAACAACTCCGTTAACTTTGTCCTTTTAACATGGATGCTTTTTCATGCACACTTGGTTCCTTGGTAGCGGCCACTGGGTATGACATCAATGCCAGTTGTGTGTAGTGCAGTGATGCTCTCAGCGCAGCAAAATGTTGGCATCATAACCAGCTTCCCGCCTCTCCTTAGACGTTCCACGTCGGAAGAAGTTCCAAGTCAGCCGTTTGTGACTGTCCTTGCTTTTGTTGCTGGCAATAGAACCATTGGGACTCTGTACTCTGCTTGAACCACTTGAGCTCACACCAGACGATGAGGTGGTCGACGATGCTGGGCTCTGTCGTAGATAGCTACGATCCATGGGTGTGATGACACGCAGAGTCAGTTCATCGCCAGCTTTTCTTATTAACTGTACCACCTCTTCATGTGTTGACCACTTGGTATCGAGGTCACCAATTGCAACAATGAAATCCCCTTCTTTCACACCAGCCAGCTGAAAAAGAACAAAAAGACTCACTATATAATGACTTTACTTTGCAGAACATTACTTTGCACTGTAGAAGAATTGAAAGCTGGGCCAGTTGGTGATGGTTCTTGAACATAATGAAACAGCGCAACCACGACGTGGACCGAGAAAACAAAAAGAGGGACAAACCACAGCGCTGACTCGCAACTCGCAACAGCGCTGACTCTCAACAGTTGAGTCAGCACTGTGGTTTGTCCCTCTTTTTTCTTGGTCCATGTCGTGGTCGCATTGTGTTTCATTATGTTCAATTACTTATCAAACTCGATTGACTAACTTGCCACTTACCGTTCCTTAGCTCAAAATCAAACAAGCAAGCAGATACCACGTTTAGGGGTGTGAAAATTTCACAACTTTTGAATAGATAGAATATTGTGCTGTTCGATTCAGTTCTTGAATAGTCACCATTCAAAATCAGAATATTTTTATGATAGTTTTTAAATACCTTATGTTGGAAACTGTACATGCTCACGTGAAATTGAAGAAAAAATGCACTATATCACATTCACAGTGCACATAACAAGGGATGTGCGTAATTGTTGATGTGCCCCACGCTTTTCCAGCTAACACACATTAAAACATTACAGTGCATATTATAAAGTACCATTTTAGATGTAGAACCAGCATCATCTCAACAGATTGACATTAAAAAGTATTTTATTTTAACATTACAACAAAGAAGACATTTGTGTTTTTATCGCTCTGACGAGTACCTTGTACTCGATATATATCATGTGTGAACAATGCACGAAATAAAACAGTTGAAAGTCGCGCTTTCTCCCGTTAATCCCTGTCCATCACTGTGTCTTCTTCTTTGTAAATGTTTCAAACAGCGCATATTCAAAGCTTCGACATGAACCAACTAGTCCCAGTCAACGCCTTACTGTCATTGAAGCTACCATTTTTGCATTATAATCATCCTGGGGAAGGTCGAAAATAGGCAACTTCGACGGGACATGATGACTGCTTAATGCAGTCACTGCACCTCACGGGTTGCAAAGTAGGACATTGCTGCTACTGGCACTTTACTGCGTCACAACTGGAGCTGGGTGCGTGTAGGAAGACCAGTCAAGTCTGAATTATCCTATTAATTTTAGGATCGAAATGATGCCTGGACCTTCAGTTGAGATCGAATTAACCAAGGTTGAATTAATAGAAGTCTACTGTATTCTATATTCAATTCAATTCACATCTGCCACTATATGATTGGTCTTCAATCCACGTCTGGCGCCATGCAATTCGTATTAGTCTTGTTTCCAAAAACTACTGGTATTGAAATATTGTTACAAATGCCTAAAATAAAAAAGCAAAAAAAGCAAAGGACTATGTTGAAGCAACAAAGCTAGACATATATTTTACAAGAAAGCAAAATCATAAGCTTTTATCTGGTGGTGCAGTAGTATGCATGTGTGAGTGAATGGGCGCTTTTTTTTTTATTAAGTTACTTCCACTGCAATTTTATCCTAACTGTACCCACTATAATGCCAGTGCAGTGTCTGCAGCCACAATTTTCCATGAAAATGTAGCAGCCACAGTTTTTTTGGTTCACACTTGGCTGTGGCTCAAAATTTTCTGTGATTTTATCCTAATTCTATCCACTATATTGCCAGTGGAGTGTCTACATCTCCAATTTTCTAAAATGTAGCAGCCACAGTTTTTTTGGTTCACACTTGGCTGTGGCTCAAAATTTTCTGTGATTTTATCCTAATTCTATCCACTATATTGCCAGTGGAGTGTCTACATCTCCAATTTTCTGTGTGAATGTGGCAGAGACAGTTTTTTTTTTGTTCTCACTTCATTGCGGCTAACAATTTAATGCACCAAAGTGTGATGTTCTTTTTTCCCAATATACTTTCAGCTGGAAGCACAATTCATACTGTGGAGTGCGAACTTGTCATTGTCTTTATTGTGGCATGTTTTAACATCAGCTAAAACCGATGCTTGGCTTGGGCGATTTGGCTCACGCTGAGAAAAGAAAAAACAGCACAAGATGGAACACAAGGAAGAGACAGTGCCGTGTCTGTCTGTGTGTCTTTCCTTGTGTTCTGTCTTTTCATGCTGTTTTTTCTTTCCTCAGTATGTTTTAACAACGTGTTGCTTTGACCATGACCAGAGCAACGTTATGGCTTCTTCAGGACAAAATATATTAGGTTACACCTTACGTTATAGAGATTTTCAATGTAAATGGCATCAGTATGATGCTGCATCATTCGAAGGAGTGAAGGTTAATATACAGTCAAACTTCAACATAACGAAACCATGCTAACAGTGGAAAACTTTGTTATGTTGCAAATTAAGTCAAGGTTCCTTTGTTTCAACAGTAAAATACCCTCACAGTTTTCGAGAATAGCCCACGAATCTGATTAGTAAGCATATCAAAACATGGCAGCCAAGGAACAGAGTGGAGTAGTGCGAATGCTTGCCACAAGAGCCGTGTCAAAATTTAATGTTTGGGAAAGTTCTGTCTTTCCCGCGCATAGAGAGGGTACAAAAATGATACCAAGAAGCATTTCGAACAAGTGATAGGGAAATGGCAGCAGAGCGAACAATTCAGTGGCACTGCCTGATGAGTGTGCGCACATTTGTACACTGATCTGCTACTGTGAGAAAACTGGCGCTGGTTCATTGAAATGCGGTACCTGCTGCCACGTGGTGTCAATCATCCCTGGGTAACTGCTTGCAGTGCGTCACTTACTGCGCTCATGCCATGCCGTGACGCCTGCTGTATTGGACACACACTCGTATTTTGCAGTGGAAGTGTGTACAGCAAGGTTTCTTCGTTCCAGCATCACACCTGAATGTGCACTGGTGCAGAAGGTAATGTGCTGATGGTAATGCTTTTTTTGTTTCTGCAGGCAACACTCAGCAGCTCAATTTCAACCACTTGAAGCGATCACTTGAAGTGGTCCCGCACAAGAAGGCAATAGCTAACAGCACAAGTTAAATTATTGGTTGCCTAGCCTTTGCAATAGAAATGTGGTATCGATGTGGACGCCTAAGACGCCACGTCGAAGGAACGCCGGGTGCACGCCGGAACAGTGGCACCGAAGCAGACGAAAGGCACGCAGCAAGGTGCCGAGTGGAGGACCGAACGGCAGTTTAATACAGTGGAACTTCGATTATACGTCCCCCGGTCCTGCGAAGACCCGCGTTTTACGACGAAATGGCTTGGTCCCGGCAAAACCCCCATAGAAATAATGTATTAAAAACCTCAATTGTACGACGCAATTTTACGCCGGCCCCGCCTCGTACGACGCTTCGCTGGACTGTTCGAGAAAAAAAAAGACCTACGATGATGCGGTCTGGCATGCAAACACACTGCGGCCGGGCGAAAAAAGTGAGGAAACCGAGGAACCGAGTTCGTATCCGCGCTGCCACCCCAGGGCCTCTTCAATTTTTCGACATGCAGTCGGCCATAGCTAGCCAGAGCCAACGTTGGCCGGAGCCAGGCGGAGTGCATTCGTTTTGTTGCATTGCACTGTGCACTTCCGTTATCGCCTTTTTTTTTCTCTCTCTCTTCTTTTGGGTGGTTTTGTAGTGACCGTTGTGAGCAGATAACATGGCAGATAATTTCGAGCTCGCTTTCTAGTATGCAATAACTTTCACTAGATTTCATGTCGTTATACCGGACGTGTTGAACGGCGATTGTTGAGCCAACGTTTGCGACAGCCGCGGAAACCGGAACTCACCGCTGTCTAGCTACCAGAGGGCTGGGGCGTTTTAGCCGCTCGCGATTGGTCGAAGCTTGCAAATCGAATAGGCCTACTGCCGTGCTGCCATTCAGCCATTCCTTCACGTGTTTGCCTCATCGGTTGGTTGTGCTGCGCCGCAGCTGCTGTGTCCACGTGCAAAATTTTCTGTGTTCGGGCATTGGTGTGCGAGGAAGCTTTCGAATTCTTGGTTGCGAGTGCTGCGTCTCGCAATGTCGCGGAACCGAAAACCGCTGACGCTCGGAGAAAAGCTTCGCATAATCGAGGAGGCGGAGAAGCGGAACGGAGCAACAAAGGCCAGCATTGCCCGCGACCTGAACATTCCCGAGTCGTCGCTGAAAACGATCCTCGCGAAGAAGGACAGCATCCTACTAAATGCGGCAAAGTTCGGCCTGAACAGGAAGGCCGCGAAAGATGGCAAATATGCTGCCATGGAGAAGGCCCTCGTTGAGTGGTTGCGTCAGGCCCGCAGTTCAGTAATTGCTGTGGATGGCGCAATTTTGAAGGAGAAGGCTGAGACAGTTGCATTGCGCTGCGGCATTGACGACTCAGCCTCCAATGGCTGGTTGGATCGTTTTAAAAAACGCAGTGGAGTTATGTACAGCCGCTGCTGTGGAGAGAGCGCGTAAGTCAGCTCCGACACTGTAGAAAAGTGGACTGCATTGCTGCCGGAATTTATACGGGAATACAAGCCGTCCAACGTGTTCAACGCGGACGAAACTGGATTATTTTATAATATGCAGCCAGAACAGACATTGGCATTCAAAGGAGAGAGCTGTCACGGGGGTAAGCGAAGCAAAGAGCGTCTTACCATATTGCTTTGCGCTAATGAAGACGGCTCTGAAAAGCTTCCTGCCCTCGTGATCGGCAAGTTTGAGAAGCTGCGATGCTTCAAGAATTTGAAAAGGCTGCCGTGCCAGTACACGTTCAACCGGAAAGCCTGGATGACGGCTGCTATGTTTTCTACATATCTGCAGCAGCTGGACTCCAAAATGGGGGCTAAGAACAGAAAGATTCTTCTTCTGCTTGAGAACGCGCCATGCCATCCATCAGATATGTCGCATTTGAGAAATGTGAAAGTTGTATTTCTGCCCCCCAATTGCACTAGCAAGCTGCAGCCACTTGACGCTGGCGTCATCAAGTGCATGAAACGGAAATATCGGAAGTTTCTGGTGCAGCATCGGCTGGCGGGCATGGAACGCAAGCAGTTGGATAAGAAGCTTTCTGTGCTTGATGCAATGCAATACATTGCTAGTGCATGGGACGCAGTCATGCCAGAAACCATCGCCAACTCCTTCAGGCACTGCGGCTTTAATAGAAGTGGTGCTTGTTCTACCAGTGAAGCTGCAGTGCCTGTTGACGATGAACCAGAGTTCGGCAGCCTGGAGCTGCCTGGATCTTTCGCGGACTATGTTGGTGCCGACGACGATGTTGCAGTGTGGAGTGAAGTGTCGCTGGATGACATTATCGAAACTGTGCGTCCCGATACTGCGGGAACTTCCGACGAGGAAGATATGGATGATGCTGCAGAGGCTAGCGCGTCCGTTCCGACTTACGCGGACGTGTTGTGCTACGTCGACCACATTCGGCGGTTTGCTTGCGCACGCGACGAGATCGGCGACTTGCTGCCAGATGTTGCAGCTATCGAAAGAAAGCTGATGCGTCGTGGCTGGGCAAACTCTCAGAAGAAAATCACAGATTTTTTTAAAAGGTGAGAAATAAAGGTTCGTTCACACCTCCAATAAAATGTGTGGTTGTCATTTTTTCAATTAATTTAATCTACGTTCCTCATAGCAGCGTAGGTTTGTGCCGCGGACTTTCTTAGGCATTATGTGCCCGCTGTTGTGGGGCAACAATGACCGTCACTGCCTATATTCTCGGTTTTTCGATTATACGACGCCTGGATTATACGACGATTTTGCGCTGTCCCCTGAAAGTCGTATAATCGAAGTTCCACTGTATGTACAAACGAATTTATACAATCGAAGTACACCCCCTGAGGGCAGAAGTCGATATCACAAGAAAGGCACAGCATATCGTCGGCCAAATTGCAGCTTGAAGAGTGCACTAACTTTTACACAGCCATGCATTCCATTCCATTTGCTTGACAATGTTTTTGCTATTTTAAGGTGCCATTTTCAATGCTTATGCACCAAAGTCGTACCTCTGATAGCAAAAATGCCGATCTTTTGCGGCATGGTGTTGCATCAGCCATCCACAAATTGAGCGGTGCACTTAACCTTAACCTTAATGCAACAAAAAGTGATAGGCTATAGCACAGCGGTGAATTCCAGTCCGTTCGCTCAATGGTGCCTTTTGCCAACTGCCAGCAACGTTTACATGTGAAATGTCGCCTGCAAAACATACATCTGCATCTCTCTCGACCAATGTTTACCGACTTTTCATTTCTCATTGAGGGACCAGGTGCACGTATGCAATGTGGGAGAATTTCATTCGAATATAAACTGTGGCACAAGATTACCTCATTGAATCCTGAAAACAAATATATGATTTTCAACGGAGCTAAGATTGGGAAATGAAAACGGTTCATTATACTACAGATTTAATTAAATTGAGGTTCATTATATCGAGGTTTGACTAAACCTAATCAAAGACTGCCTCAAAAGGCTAAATAAAGGTCAGTTGAATAACCATATCCTGGGCATGACACTGACCTCTGCAAGGCTGCAGGCCTCGACACCAGCAACAATAACCGGGGAATCTCCTCGAACACTAAAACCAAAGCTTTCCTTCCCCTTCTTGGTAAGGTGCACAGCACGGGATGCTGACCAATGGTGCCTGGCAGAGAAGATACTGATTGGACCCTGCAAGAATTTAAGAACATCACGTTAACACAATGAACTTTAATGGTGCCACTCGTCACAATACGTGCATGGTATGCATAATGACAGAGCCTTTTTACTGGCCTCGCAGTCATACAATGGCTATCATATGGCAGTCACATCATAGCAACACATCGTGCAAAAGATTGTCGATATCGCTGCTTACATCTGACTAACATGGCAATACATCAGACATAGGTTTAGGAAAAATTAACAATTTGTTGCTTCAATATATCTAATGTTAGTGCAATGTATAATTCATATAGAGAACATTGTACATAATTTGGTAATTTACACCTAAATAGATTGCACTGAAAATTAACATAAAACTACATTAAATTTGTATTTGCAAGCATCAAAAACATCAAATAATTAGGATGATGCGAGTTTGCTCTAACATTCTCATTTCTCAGTATGTACAGTCGTCAGCAAGCTTAACTTGAACGCTCCGCAGTGTGTCCTGAAATGGTTTGATTGACGTCAGCACCCACATAGTTTTGGTTTCTGTTGCTGAGATGTTGCCAATGCATGCCCACATACTATCCAAGCATACAGAGGTATTTCGGCAACAGCGCCCAGGGCTTCGCGGTTGGCATCAGTCAAACCAGTCCAGGCCACGCTGGGGAGCGTTGGAGTTAAGCTTGCTGACGACTGTACATAAAGTGAATACACATATGCTTTATACTACAAATAAATGACGAATCAGCAGTGCTCATTAAGTGTTGCAGTTATTATGGTTACCCTAGTCTCCTACCACAGTAGAATAGAGTGTGACTACATTTCAGATGCACTATATCACCACTAAAGAACTCGTTGCATTCAGCAACACCCTAATCTAAGATCCTATAGCGTATACGAACTGAAGTTCGGCAACAATGTGGCAATGCAGAGCCTCAACGGAAATTGGCATCAGACGTGTTTGTGGTTGCTCTACCCAGTGTTACATAAAGCTCTCTAGTTTCATTGCTTTTTCACACATAGCGCAACAAACAAACTGTTCACTAGAGGGGCTATGTAGTCTCCGCCAGTGTGAGCTTGATAGTGGTGATGTTGAGAGCTGACCCAGAGTAGGCAGTTCTGATCTCGGAGTAGGCAGTTCTGTACATTTGCAGTGGTATAGTGCACAGCCATAGTAACATCAAAGAAGAAGCACAATAATGTCTGCATCTGATAGCCTGTTACTATGATATGTCTACATGGCCGAGTGCATGAACTTGTCCTTGCAATTCTGGCCATGCAGCTATGGCGTGCTTACGCACAACTTTATCAGCAACAGACTCCAACAATCAATGTCTTCCTAAATGCACGAGTGTGGCCTTTACAGCAGAGGACAACAGCTTAGCTGTACTGCGTTCGACAAACCTGTGCATACAAATACAAACCTGTGCATATTAACAATTTTGCAAGCGACTGAAGCGATAAAGACCTGAAACAGCAATGGTCAAGCTGAAATCTCCCTCACCAGTATCTTAATTCATTAAACGATTGGCTTCCAGGGTAGAAAAGGTTGCTAGTAAAATACAAGAAATTTTACCTTCTGTGACTTCGACCACGATTCAATTAGAGCAGTTTGAATACTTGTGATTTAGGCTTTAATGGTCAGGCTGTAGCTAAGCATCACTATGGTACACTCTATTCATGTTTCGTGCATAAAGAACACAATGTTGGCTTCATTTCTTTATGGGTGTCTCTCAGACATCAGCTGCATATAGTCAACCAGCATGTAAAACAATACACAAATGCACCATCCCGTTTACTTGGCTAAGATGTGAAGCAAGGGGAGTTTTCTGCTGCCAACACAAGTGTTGCACATTAACAGCTACATGCAACTTGTCAGGGCCCACAAGTCTGAATGGAGTGCTCCAATGCTAGTCTAAAGCTGTGTATATCTCTTAAGAATTATCGTCAGGCAGGACCAAGAGATAGTAATTGCCACCACTATTCCCGATGTTGGCAGTGCTATGCTTAGCACCATGGACATTGAATGGTTACTCTGTACTAAAATTTACTGCTGTGACAATGAAGAAGTTGTGAGCGGGGGAAAATGAAGGACATAATGTTTGAAAAATAGAGTGACACAACTACCACGAAGAAGGTGCATAACCACAAAGCTGGTGAACTGGTGTTGATACGACAAAAACATCGCGGTGCACATCATGGTCAATTGACAGTACATACACCGATTACACTGATACTTACAACAATAAAACTACTAGCATTTTTTAATAATCCTATGAGAGGAAATATTCCTGGGAAATTTTAGTGCACAGCACTACAATGTCCAATTAGCAATTTTTCCTAGCATCTTTGTGCAACGTGCAAATCCAGTGACATTTCGTAAGTTTACTAATTTGACTACAATTATGAAACAGTGGCAATTAGCACTTAGGGAAAACTACCCCATAGTCCATTTCACTTGATAACTTGGTTTCATTTTTTTGGTGAAATTTGCATTTTTGCAAAGTGTTCTATGTTACATTAGCATTTCCCATTTGCACTTTACTTCTGCTGGTGTTGCATAATTATTACTTGTGTACATTTAGTACTTCTTTCCTTAAAGTCCAGAGCTTCGGAACTTCCTATTGTATGTTCTATTAGGCATGCATAATTGCTATTAACGAATGTTAGAATAGACTACCGAATGTGAGTGCGCTCCAGTTTCATTTAAATTTATACTGTGAAATAAAATGTCTCACTCACTTCACAAGTAAATGCATACAATGTCACATGAAATCAGTAGCAAAGCCAGAAATTTTTCCGGGGGGGAGGGTTCAACTATACTTGATGTATGTTTGTGCATGTATTTCTATATGTCTGTGTAATATACGCATGCAAAATCGAAAAATTTCGTGGGGGGTTTGAATCCCCCCAACCTGACTACGCCACTGCATGAAATTAAGACAGTTGTAAAGAACTGTCTACATTTACATCTGCTTTCTTTGCTTGTGTACAAAATCAGAGTAATATTTTAATAACAATGAAACTACAACATAAAGAAAATAAACTTCTGAAGCTTTGGAAAAAGAAAAGAGAAGGAGAGTCACTCACCAGCCCATGAAAGAGGTCCTTTACTTTGTACTGAGTGAAATCAGGAGATGTCAGAGTCAACTGATACTTTGTGGAAGCTGCAAAGAATATCACAGTGGTCTCAATAAAAAGAAAACAGAACTTTTGGACCAGCCACATCATTCTCAAGGGTAACATCAAAAGCTCTTTCTTTTACGAGTCAAACTGAAATGCACAAGCTGCATTTTATTCTGTTTTGCAATGCACAGAAGTGTTTTTTTTTTATCATGGATAGTTTGCATACAAGTGAGTAATTGTATTGAAGGCCTACTATGTCACTGGGCTACTACCACAATGGCCCACTGGTGGCGCAAATCATGTACTACATTCACCTTAATTTCTCCATTACTAAATTGATGCTGTGGATAATATTGACGTTTTAGACATTCTGAAGCACTGACATTTCACTCTGACATAAATTGTTGTTTGCCTTCAGTGTCCCTCTAGGCTTCGCCTTTAAGAGCGTAACACGATAGTGTTACAAGGCCCCGTTCACTTAGTCTTCTCATTTGTTTGCCATACTTCACTTCTCATTGGACACCTCAACTATGCTGTGAGGGAAGGAACACCTGTGCATGTGTCACTGGCCATGTTAAATTCTCCTGGCTTGGTTCTTATTCTTATTCGCTACTGCAATTACAGGTGCAAAGTAGCCACTACGCATCTGTAAGGCAATATAAGCACATGCATAGCTGTACACATTGCTGTTGTTGTTGTTGTTGATGATGATGATGATGATGATGATAATAATAAATTATAGCTGAGCTCTTTGTATAATGGTTTGGCAGCTTTTAACCACCCAACTGTTACACAATTCACATAGTGTGACGCCTGGTGCAATTCTACGCTTCTGCTACGGAATATTAGGTCTGCCAGATATGATGACTGTATAGGGCCGTTTTCCGAAGCAGTTTCAAGCACTGGCATAGCTCTGTGGTAGAATACACGACTGCCGTACCAGATATCTGGGTTTGATTCCAGCTGAAACCCGGATTTTCATTCTTTGCATCCATTGTGGTTTTTCGCTCATGGGCAACGCCGATTGTTCACAGAGGCTCTTTAATGCTACCGCATTATAACAGTTAATTTCCGCTAACATCACCTTGGTAATGATGCAAGAAATGGCTCACTCACAAAAATTCCAAGTGAAACTAATAAGGAAGCACACTGGCACTAGGTGATACCTGTACATTCTGGTAACTGCAGATAAATTATATGACATTAACCAGAATCAAGTGAATAAAAGCCTACTGTTGTTTCAAGCATCAATTATTCTTATTGGCACCAGCATCAAAGTTTGCATCTAAGTCCCTGTTCTTATGCAGTATATTTTAGTATCTGTACACATCGCACAGCAGCAATACCAGTGGTAAAACAGCAGCATGTTAAAAAAATGCCTGTCATTTGTTTCGACAAGGTACTGTCACACATAAAGCAAAGCTCTTGCCCACTGACCTTGAATTTGTGGTGGGTCTAACACCTCCTGGAAGTCATCTTCCTCCTCGAGGTCAGCATACCGTTGCAAGGCAGCATCATGGTCAGCCCGGAGGCGCCCTAGCAAGTTGTCGACTTGACGCAGTTGGCGACACATGCGGTGAAGACGCAATGCCTCTTCATGCAGTAGGAGAGCCTCACGTAAGTGGGCCTTACCTGAAAACAAGTACATCAAACTTATTGACCTCTGCCACGTGTAGAAGCACCTTGGTTTCACCAGCAATAATGAACTCATGAAGATGACAGATTTTGAGGCTGAAGTGCATATCAACAGTAAGTTGTTATAGTATAGGTCAAAGCAAAGTCTGCCGCAGTCACTTCTGTTAACTTTAAATAATTTAATTAGACCTGTGTTCACCTTGAGTGAACCTTTTTAGAAAGTGAATAGCTCTTCACTTCTGTGTGCCGTCTAAGTTGAAAGAGCTGAGATAAAAAAGGGCACTGCACTGTAATGTGCCTTTCTGCCCAATATGAGAATGACAAGAAGGCACGACAGAAGATTTCAACCTTGCAAGAGCAGTGCACAGTGAACCCTGTTCACAATCTTAGCCAAGGATGCTCCCAAGTGTTATAGTGAAATAAAGTGCAGTTTTAAGAGTCTTTAAAACCTCAAATAGTGTCAAACATTTTTTGAACATTATTAGGAAAACATTGCTGATCTGCAGACGAGGCTCATGTGAACATGAGAGTCAAATATTATTGCAGTGCACGCAATTTACAACCTCATGCCAAAAACAGTAAAAAGTCACCAGCTCTCTCCTTCACAATGTTCTCAACAGTTACATAGAAAGCAGGAGCAAGCTAGTCCAACAGGCATCGGCAGATTTCTTGATCACAAGAACATTTGAAGTAATACTATTGTGTAAATTTTTATTTAAACCAACGAAAATTATATGCGTATGTGATCTCAAAAAGACTGAAGAAGTATTTACTTTGTTCTTCAAGTCTCAATTGACAGTCACCTGCTTAATGTTTTGTTTTCTTGTATGTAATCATATGTTCTCCTTACATGCGTGCACTTCCAAACACTACATGCCCGAGTCTGTCGCCTGCCTCGCGCTGTGCACACTGCAACAGTACTCAGCCATGTGCATTGTGTTTGCCAATACATATCATACACTTTCCAGCCCACACTAGCTTTCTCTTATGCGCCTGCCCCACCTTGCCTGCTAAACACCTTGGCAAGCATTTCTTTGCATTGGGTCAACTGACAGGGCTTAAGAATGCGCACTCTGAATTCGGCTACTAACCTATTACCTAAGCTAGTGCAGGACAAAACCGGCCCACACCACATAGCACAGATAGATCAAAACACATGTGTGCACTCCAGCCCTGTAGTACACATAGTAACCACTGTGCTACACACACTGTGTTTGTGCCTAGCTGCTTGTGCTGTATATCTCAGTTACAGCGGCTGCCATAGGGCGCCAGACAACAAGTACTCTCATTTGTGAGATGCTCCGACTAGTCTCTGAAGGTTACAAAAACTCCTGCGTGTGATATACCTCCAAGTGCATGGCAATGTGAGAGAGCTTGAGCACTCATCCTGCATCAATTGTGCACCATGCACACCTGAACCGGAAGTAGCAACCAATACAATGGAAAGAAAAGAAAATTTGCAGAGCCGTGGCACAAGTCCACGTAGCTTTTGGATGGGAATTTTAAAAATTTTTGTGCCCGGGGATTTTCAAGGCAACTTTCTCTCACAGGTCATTCATGATTAGAAAAGTGTTTCAGGGCCTCCTTAAAGTGCTGGTAAAAAACTTAAACAAAGCAAAGCATCTAAAAAGGCCACTTTCTTGAATTGCACATCTCACTACAAAATTAATTGCAGATTCCAAATAGTATGTGCGACAGTGGTTTTAATGAGCTTTGCATGATGATGACAAAAAAAGAAAAATGAACTAAGTAGAACATGGTATCTTGCAGCGTACCAAATTACCATGTGCCATTAGTATTCACGTACTTTAGAGCAAAAAGTTTACTGTTGCAGAAAAAAGGAGGAGCTAACCCTATTATTAAACAAACAGCCATGCCTAATTACTTCATTCACAATTAGCAGTGCAATGTGCATGCAAGTCAGACTGATCCCTGACAATACTGCATGTGTTTCCTCATTGAAGAAGGCATTTCCAACCAGACATAGAAAGTGATTGGCCCTGTTTAATTTGGTATAGCAGTAATTTAAACCATTTGCTAACAGACTGTGAATATCAAGCCCAAATTCTCAGAATTCCAACACAGTAGCATTAAGTGGCAGTCAAAAAAAGAAACTGACCTAGCTGTCGTCTCTCATCCAAAGTTTGGGGCACTCTGATGTCAATGCATGTTGAATTGCTCTGCTCTTGAACATGCAGGAACTCAAGGGATCGCCTCAAGGTCTCATCCAAGTCCCCTGGAAAGGTAACAGTATATAATCTCAAAATTATGACATTCATGTTTTGCAAACAGCTTCCACACAGCAGCCTCATTCTCATCTACTCAGTCCCATAAATACTATGGCACAAACCTGTACTATCAAAAGCTTACTCAACCGCCATTTATTGATGAAAAAAAAAAAATAAAAAAGCCTAGAATACGTAGATGGCAATATCATATAGTTCTGATAACTTGAAAGAGAAATAACACGATGTGCATTAGTACAGTGCATAAAGAAATGCTCATTAGGTGACGAGAAAAGGGTTAAAATGTGGCACAGGATGCAAGAATACCTCTGTCTTCTTGCATCTTATGCCAAGAAGACATTATAGGAACAGCTGCAGGCCACAAGTAATAAAGTGCTTCTTCAGATTTTTGTCCCCTTGGTGATTAATGGCTTTTTGTTCCAACACTGACTTTGGGAATGCGTTTCTCCAAAAGCTATGGGCAAGCTATACTGAAGAGGAAAACAGTACGTAGAAATTATGTGTGATATCGGCTCTCACTGAAACAAAGCTCCACCTTAAAGGGGCCCTGTAACACTTTTCTGAGTTATAATGGAGTGGTCTCACTATTAGCGCATGACGCTTCACGAATTACACGCCGCAAAAAAGTTTTAGAGTCCATCAAGTACAAGCGAAGTTATAGGGATTTGTCGCATGCTTCAAGCGCTTTCTCTCTCCTTTCGTACCAGCGAGTGTGCTGAAAGCTACGCAGGGAGGGGGATGACAAGTGGCTAAGAGGATGTGTCCCTGCGTCAGCATGCATCATGACCTTGAGCACTTTCTTTTTTTTCGAACGTGCGGCTTACTGTCAGTGTGATTGTGAGCGTGCGCGCAGGCACGTGGCGACATCCCACGGCGGCCACGGGAACTACACAGCCCGCGATACTCAAAATCAGCCAATGGCCATGGACTTGGGTATATGGCGCAGAAATTTGGGTACATGGTATCATTTGTAGTAAGAAGAGGGAGCGATTTCTAGCTGACTTTGAGAATTAATTGTAAATTCCAGGCTGCGTGCAGCACTATAATATTTGGCTTGCGTGTTCTTGGAAGCCTCGACTACCGATCGGCAACGTTTTCTGACCATGCTTAGAAAGCGTTGCAGGGCCCCTTTAAATACAAGAATACTGGAAAAACAAGAAGTGCTTAATGCGAGACATGCTCAACAAAATGACAACAAAATCTGGAAGTCCGATGTTAACAGTATCTTGCTTGTTAAGACATCTGCAGCAAATTTTATGCTAAATTGGTGCACTAGCGAAGCAGAGGTCAATACTTTAGAAACATTTCAACACAAGAAACAGATTCCATACATCTCAGAACTTCCACGCTTAATAGCCGAACCGATAAGACATCATTTGAACACGTAATGGCAGCACACCCACCTGAGTGTTCAAGAAGCCCTACGGCAACATAATAGTGTGCTAATGCACGGTAATGTTCAGCCTTTACCAGGATAAGGCTAATCCACGAGTAAGGTACATAGTCCTTGACAGGAGGCATCGAGATCAGCTTGTGCACTTGGGCATAAACCTCGGCAACCTGAAATAAAATGTTTACAAAGTTTCCATAAAATTTACAAACAAAAGTAGCACAATGCTTTTTACCATTTAAGAAGAGACTTGAGGCAAGAAAGTTCACTTTTGAAGTATTAGCAAGATATACAGATGGAACTTCGAAGGTTAATTTACAGCATTATTGTATTGTAAACCACACAGCCATATCTCAACGATTTTTAGAGAGGTATGGCTTCGCAGTAACAAATTCACACTTCTGTCTTACACTGTGGGGTCTCGGGCATTCTATGCAAACGAACAAATAGACCTTTTGTAGAATAAGACAGTTAGCCAAATTACAAAACATATAGAACATGTTGCAGAATATTTAAAAAAATTGAATTCTGGGGTTTCACGTGTCGAAACATCTATATAAGTTCAGAGACAACATAGTGAAAGATTCCAGTTTAGTTTTGACCACATGCGTTTTAATGCACACCTAAATCCCACAAGCGTTTTTGCCAGTTTTGAAAGAGATTTATGCCAGTTTGGCTTGCAACAGACCAGTGAAAAAGTGTTTTTGTCCACTTGACTTAGTAAACACGCACGAATGCATTGCTACTGCAGTATTGTAAAACAGGGGCATAAAAAATACAGTGCTCTGACCAACTTCTGCCAGTACCTGAAATTTCGGAGTGCATAAGCAACTATGATTTGATATTTTGTTTCAAGGATATAGTGACAACGCAGTGCACTGTAGCAACTCAGCAGGTGTCCAGCATGGCCTCTTCGAGTTCATCTTTGAACTGCTTATATTCTGAGCGCATTCAGTCTGCACGATGATGTCCTTCTTTAGCTAAAGGCATGACAGGTCGCAGTCCTTAAACAACATAGAAGAGACAATGCTATAACTGCATTTTCAGTCAATTACTTTCGAGGATACAAGTTTTAGAGGTCAATCAACAGATGAGCCACCAGACAGGATGCCTATACCCGCAACTGTACTCTGCAGTACACTAATATTACATTAAAGAAAAGTTGCCACAAAAATATTCTGAGAATATGGTCTCTGAGAAGCATCACAGCATCATGAAATTGCCATACTGTACAATATTCAACAACCTTTTCTAATGACCTCTGAATGCTTCTCATCACACTCTAGATGTCATTCTTTGTTAGGAAAGTCCTGGAACAACCTCTACAAGGGTGGCAGAAAGAGCAAGCACTCTTTGAATTTAAACCTGCAGTTGCACATACAAAGCCATGCAGACAAATTAGCATTAGTAGCCCATCAAAGTAATAAGTTTTGCGAATTGCCAGAACTGTGAATAAATTATATAAAATGGAAAGTGCACAAGTGCACTTTCTCGTTAAAACTTCCAACTTATTGCACTCTTCGGTCACTGCCAGAATTCTCCCAAGGAACAGTGAATACGACATGCAAACCTCAACAATTCAGTTTTACAGAACAAAGGACATCAGCTGTCATGAACAATAGAGCAAGTTCCTGCCACCAAGCTGCTCAAACATTAGTTTCGTCCAATCCAGGGCGTTGGAATACAATGGGCATGTAGGGGGTCTGCTTAGTGTGCAAATCTCACCACCACTGCAGATATTCTGGCCAGACAATGCAGTGATGTATATTGCACACTACACAGTAATTACGTTTCATCACCCATGTACCAAGCATATGAAAAGACAAAAATGTGTGCAGAAATAAATATACCTAGCTGCTAACTGATTTACATGTTGCAATAAAGTGCTTTTTATTTCTAACTTTATGAATAACTGTACGGGCAAGGCATTTCAGAAAATAACATTCAAAGTTTCTTTTAAATAGGGAAGATGCAATAATTAGGCAATTTTCAGCATTTTTACTGCAAAGGTACTTGCTTACTTTACAACCTCAAGTAATTTTAAACTGTATGCCTCTATGGTAAAAGGAATGATGAGGAAGACGCTAAACCACAGCTTCCTTTCTTTCACCCTCTTTTCGAGTACTTTGTCTGAAACACCTTGCATGTGTGTGCACAGAAGAATCGGGGTTTAGAACAGGTACGACCATATAAAGCTAACAGTTGTGGAGCCCAGGTAAGCTAAAAGGAAATGACCTTTCTTAAACATTTGCACATAAGTTTGTGGTGTTGTCATACAAATCTCGGGCCACATGGTGCTCATAATGAAACAATGTGGAAGGAAAGCAAACTACCTCTGCTGCTTCTTGGCCCACTTCAATGCAAGTCATGACTCCTTGCTTTTCTACATTACCCAAGATCAGCTTTTCAAAGAGACATTCTCGTGCCTGAGCCTGAAAAGAAACATGGTAATCATATGTAATAAGACACAATGCAATTATAAAATGCGGCAGTGAAATGTTAACACTAAATGAAGACGCATGATCACGTAATAAAGAAATTGTGTGCACTCAATGTTTCAAGCTTATGTGGTTTTTGCTCTCAACTGCATTCAACTTCAAGTGCTTTTTGCATTCAACTGCATGCATTCAACTGCATTCAACTTCAAGTGCTTTTTTTGAAAAGTGAAACTTTTCAAAGATGGCATGCCACAGGTTACTTGCAGGGCCTCCAGCTTCGCTTCATTTGTGGCACTATTTATGCATGCTTGCTTGCAAACACTAGCCTGGTGCGAACGAGAGTTTATCATAGGGTAACCAGACAAAAGTACTATGCACATGACCGAGAATAAATAATCATCAGCCATGGCAATGAATTAACAAACACTGCAACAGTATGGATAGGTGGGCTATAGTTAGTATCATATCTTTTATCTTAAAAAACAACCTAGAGGTCAGAAAAGATGAGAGACAAGGAAGATTGCAATTGCACAGAACACAAGCACTCATCTGAGAAAAGTTATTGGAAAAAAAAGAAAAAGAAAAGTCTAGAGTGCAGGAAAAATTAGAGACAAAGGAAGGTGGCAAAAAATTCGATCACACATGAGCACCTGTGTTATGTCACCTGCTTTGTCTCTCATCTTTCCTGCACTTTAAGGGGTTTTTTTTACTGGAAACAATACTGAGCTCAGCATTGTGATGTTCTAGAGCCAGACAAACATGAATTGCAGTGGATTGTAAATGTAACCCACATCTTTTATTCTACAATATCAGTGAGTATGGCACAATAGTGGTTAAGATGGTTTCTAGACAACAGATGTCTGGCAGCCATGGCAATCCGCTCACACCTCCTAGCTAGTGATGCCACCCTGTGTATACCACAGCACTCGTATCCAAATATATTCCCCATGCGAGCGCAAGTGCCACCATGACTTTGCTTGAACACAATGCAGAGCTTTAGTTGCAACGTTTCACACATGCAAGTTCTAAAGAAAAATAGCAATGGTTTAGGGCAGCGGTTCTCAAATGGGGGTCCACGAAACCATCCTCGAAATGAAAAAAAGACTTTTTTGGAAGCACACAATGTCTCGTGACAGCAGCCCCTTTTGATTTTTTGTATGCTTCACCGCATAACACCTTTCCACTGTGACGAAGCTTATGTTCCCCCCGTCTCTATCAGATGGCTGTAAAGCTCTTGTTGCATTTTTCTACGATATATGCGCACCAGCGTACTTTTTCTAGGATTGCATAACTGAAGAGCAAACATCGCTAGAAACAGGTTGAATGTGGCTGCGGACCGCACAACTCATTGACAAGCTGTTGAAATCGAATTGGTGCAACACTTTAGTTTGACCATTCTTTGCCAGGGAGAAATAAAGGGCACCTATTTCATGCTGCATGTTGTGTTACTTTTTTTTACCCCCCCCCCCCCCCCCCCCCTTTTTTAATTTTCTCTCACTGCGAGGGATCCCTCATCACTGCCACGGGTCCACAGAGGATCCCCAAAACATTCATGGCTGAGGACCACTGGTTTAGTTGGGGCATAATATGCACAAAGCTTCCAGGCATCTTACTATTATTATTATAACTGACAAGTACAAAAACAGAACTGAGCATGAACCTTAATTCTGCGTCATAAGTGGAGTAAGTTTGTAAACGTTTACATTATTTCGCTGTGAAACAAGAGTCAAAGAAGCCATGAAGCACATGCCACTTACCAGCATTACATGAGTCAGCACTTCTAATGTTTCAGCACTTAGGTCCATGCTAGGTGGCTTGCTAAAGTTCTCCCGTATGTAACAAAACATACCAGCTGCTCGCAGAAAGCTGTCTACTGCAGAATCAATTCCTGTGCTTTTCCCGCGGTCCTACATAAAACAACAGGAACAAGATAAAGAATACAACCAAAGCACGAAAAAATTCTTTAGTAAGGTCTTACTGGCCCATAATGATAGTTTCCTGAAACCAAATTCAAAACAACTGCGTTTTCAGTGCCTTTATGCTTTACTATCTTATTTCCAGAAAAGTCAAAACATGCTGTCACACATAAAATTGCAACTTAATTATTCGGCGCAACAACAGAGATGAGAAGGTTCAAAATGACAAGCGCTAGCTTGTCTTGTCACTTTGTTTTTAATGTTTTTGTCGTGGCTCCTGAAGCAAAATTCAGCCGGCACACTAGTACACGCAATGTTCAAAAAGTAAGAATCAGACTGCTAGCCGAGCTTCTGAGAAAGGTTGGTTGGAATTGTCAGTGATAACTTCACGTGACAAGAAGGTAATCACAAAACACTGCACACATGATGTCAATATGCTTATGAATAAAAGTAACTCACTGTAAAAAAAAAAAGAGGTTGCCCTTGATGTTAGTCAAACATAACGGAAACAATATGTGCTCCTGA
This sequence comes from Rhipicephalus sanguineus, assembly GCF_013339695.2. Classification (NCBI taxonomy): domain Eukaryota; kingdom Metazoa; phylum Arthropoda; class Arachnida; order Ixodida; family Ixodidae; genus Rhipicephalus; species Rhipicephalus sanguineus. The sequence continues at coordinate 214,760,371 of NC_051176.1, read as the reverse complement.
GCATGTGCCAATATTTGAGGAATTGTTAACAGCATAGAAGGTCTGAGTGGCAAATGAGGAAACTGAATAGAAGTTTCAGTTTTTGCTGCTGCTGAAAATTATGTACATGCGATGCTTCAGAAATTACACGGCCGGGTTGACCAAAGCCCACATTCTGAATAGTTTGACTCAGGAAGTGTAAAGAAGGAATAATGGAGGCCACTTTTGATGGTACATCCAGTTTTCTTTCATCAGACTGCTTAATATGCTTAATATTGTCAAAAAATATTGAGGTTGTGCACGAGCCCGAAACAAAAAAGGCGGCAGAGTAAGAGGCTTACTGCTGCAACATATTAAGTACAATCAAAGATGGGGAAATCAGGACACCTGAGCTTTCGAGTCAAAAGCATTTCCTGTGCCTATAGTATATCAAGAGCACGTATCAAAAGCCTACAGTAACCATTAAAAGCATACACTTACTGAAATATTAAATTTGCAACATTAAGTACTCACTTGCTTTGCACCTATCTGCGTGTAGAGAGCTGCAATGTTAAACAACACACTGGCTTTTTCAAAGGCAACTGTCTTTTGTGTGCTTGGAACTCCAGTTAGTGAGTCAAACCTGAAATAAATAAAAGACAATTTCGTTAATCACAACTTTAGCAGCTTTAATCAATGAGCAGAACCCTTTCATAGACGATGTATTTCAGATTATGTTCCTCACACCTCACATTCCTGCACAAGGCTATCTAAGCAAATCATAGGCCTACTAGTACTACTAAGTACAAGGCAAAAGTCAAAAGCCTAAAGTATGAAGTGGTACATCCCAGTACTTTCCCAACTCTCTAATTAGAGATGTTCTAAAGATATGCCTTAAAATATCAATAATATAAAAGAAGGTGCTGCCACATGATTGTTTGCATCCATAGCTATGAGCCAATCTTCTTGCTTAACGAAATGAGGTCTGCAGAAATTTCCAAGAGTTGGAAGTTAGCGCTCGTCTTCGTGTACCTTTTGTCCTTGTCCTGAGTTCGCACTATAACCATTGTCATGAGCTACCAACTAGCCCAAGCCGCCACGCTTCTATGGAAACAAGAATGCAGACAGTGGGAACTCACAACCATTGACTATTATATTTCAAAGCAAAGAAGGTACTCAAAAGCAGGCTGCATTGGTGGCCGTTTTATTGAGATTTGATACTGACCACACTGCAGCAGCACCCCAGCTTTGTCGACTTTCAACATTGCTATGCAAAAAATTACCGCAAAGCTAGGTTTAACATAAAATACAGTTTCACAACATTTCTTACACTTTCAGAATCATAAAAAACATAGAGCTGAACAAAATGGACAATTCTCAATACAGTCAGTTTAGTAAAGTTTGCAGGACATGGATGCTTTGCAAAAACTGTCCACAGAGAATATCAGATATGTGAGCATCAACCAGTAAGTAAATAAATACTTACTGTATTTTCCAGTGTATAAGATGCACCTTTTTTTCAGATATTTTCGCACTCGTGCATCTTATACAACAGTGCATCTTATATACGCAAAACGTCAAGCACTTCTGCGAGACTGAGATGTCCATATTTCATTCGTGAGTACAATAAACTGAGCGCGAGAGCATTCATACAAAGATATCTAATCTTATTATAACAATAAAACGAGTGTGGTCTAGGATGTCAGATGCTTGCTGTTCAAGCAGTGTAGCGGCCACGGCGATTATGGCTGCAATAAAAGCCACCATCGTCACACACACTATTGTACTGTTCGAATTGTATGTTCTTAAATACAAACCCACGGAACCGAGACAATAAATTAAAAAGGGCACCACAACGTTTCATTCTAACGTTGTAACACCCACAATACCAGTTACAAAAATGAGATTACCACATCATTATCATCATCATCAGTTTCAATATTAGATGTCGCTGCAGTCCTGCAGTTTTCGCAGCTTTCGGCTTCCGGTTGCCATTTACGTTTTGTGAGTGCGTCTAGGCGTTAACTGTGCAGGGCGATCGTGGTTTATATGTTCCTGCCAAGCCTCATAATGCTGTAGCGACAATGCGAACAATCTGCTTACAACACCGCGTAGAAGAGTTACTCAGAGGCCGACAACGGTAACAGAGCGATGCTGCCAACCGAGGCGGAAGAACTTTTGACAGTGCGCCGGAGGATGTGGCTTCAAATCCAGTGGAATAAATATTGGTTTTCTGCGCCTTAGGACAACGTTATTTACAAGTTTTATACTGCTGCTTACAGATATCTATTCAGTGCCGTGCGTGACTATGCCTTTCGCAATGAATGCACTCTGCGTGTGTCATTGTGTTTTATCACGTTCACAGAGTTAAAAATAGATGCATCTTATACAAAGGTGCGTCTTATATCTTATTTTTTCCCGGGAATCGTAAAAAGAAGGAGGGTGTGTCTTATACCAAGGTGCGACTTATACACCGGAAAATACGGTATATACGAGGGTGAATCAAATGAAATTGAGCCAATGTGAATATATGACAAATTTGGTATTTTATTTAAAAGTTATCTCCATGAGCACTTGGACAGTTGTCCCATTGAAGTGTGAAATTCTCAAAAATCAGGGAAATGTGATATTTGTTCGACGCCTCCAGAATTACTATTTCTGTAGCCACAGGCACCTTAAGATGGCTAAAGACATCATTTGAGACAGTAATTAAGAAAGTTAAATTAATTAACTTTTTAATTAGTGGAGTTAGGCAGTTCTGTCAAATGGGAGAATTGAAGTCCTTTATGCAAAGAACCCACTGCAGCTTTGATATTTCGAAATAGCGGCCTCTAGTATTAATCGTGAAGTAATGAAATTCAACTAAATGTCCAACATCAACAAATTTCATGGTTTTGGTGCAGTATGGTGCAAAAAAATACGAAATTGTATCAAAACAGTACACTTGGTATAGCTGTTGCGACCCTGTATGTTTTATTTGTCATTATTTTGATCAGTGTATTTTATGCAATTCCTTGGTGTGACAATTGCATGCAGTGCCTCAAGGGGTCATGTACACTTTTAAAATGTTGTTAAGTCATCGTCAAATGCATAAGGTATTGGTATCTTCCAAGTGCCTCTTCTAAGTGCTTGTTGTCTGTTCTTACTGCTTCAAATTTACAATGCCTAGCTTATGACGTTTGCAATCACATGCGGAACTCTTTGTACCGTTTATGGTAATACCATCCACAAAAAATGATCAGTCGTGCGGAAGCCCTCGTATAGCTATCATAGCTGCCTTCCAATAAGCACATTGCCAGGCCAAAGTTGCTTTTAACAGAGCATAGAAAGCTCTTTCATTGAAGTTCTACGCAGAGTACAAGCATTGTAACACTCTGGTACCACCTAGCACAATTTACACACAACAGAACTGCAATGATGCATAGAGAAAAAAAAAAAATTCTACTTACCACTCAAAGAAGATGCCCATGCTACGATTGGGTGGGAAGAAACGCCTGTCCACAAAATAAAGCAGATTGTAGTACTCAAACAAGAGTTGAACACCGGCTTGGTCCCGTGTTGGGGTGCGGGCAGCCTGCACAAGAGAACAAGATTTTTCAGAACTATGTAGAACCTAACCTCTCAATGTAATAATCTACAGTAGCTGTATGAGCCACTGTTGTTGGGAAAGGCTGCAGGTATTCTTTTTTCTGGCAACCTGGCCTTCAATAAGCACACACGAAAGGTACACATAACAGACGCAAGTACATACATCACGCTTACTTAAAACGTGGCTGCCATCACGATGAATCGAACCATGAATTGTGAACTAAGAAGCCAAATGCACTATCTTTTGCCAATAATCAATGGCATAAAATCTATAAGGCCTTATGAAGAGTAACATACATAATTCAGTTGTAGTCGGTGCTGCTTTCCTTTTAACCCCCTCTTGCCAGTAACACTCTACCTGCAGCTGCTTTATGCCATAAAATTCCAAGTTCATCATTGTGACAAATATGCACAATGATACTTCACAAAAAGCACCACTATAATGAAGTGCTAGTTTGAAGCACACGATAGTTCTTGCACCTAAAAATGGTGCTTGTTGCAATGATTTCAAATTAATAATGATTACAAATCAATCTTTTATTTCAAAATCAAAAAAGTGTACATGAGAAGCATTTTTGCAGTGGTATAAATATCGCACCGTATCCAAACTTACTACACCAAGGCCCTTAAGACTTTGAAAAATCCTATCATATTTCCAAACATTCACACCCTTGTCCAAGTTGTGCAAGCACCAGCTTCAACACAATTCCTCCTTAAGCGGTTGCATTCTTGTTAAAATGCACTACCTACAGAATGAATAGCGCATTTACATCAGCAAAAATATGTGCAAACAGCTGTAGTAAGTGTAGAATTGCCTAGCAATATAGCAGATTAATGGCACTGTTGCATGGCTGCTTGTGGTATATTGTTCTGGGAAGACACAAATGTGTTCACAAATGAGTACAGCAACAATGGAACTGTTATTTCAGGCACAAGAGAAATCAGATATGAAAGATGAAAAGGAAAAGCCTGTCAGTTCTGCCCCCAGCTGCAAGCATTTTCTGAGGAGTAGGATGAAGAGAGCAGCAAGATGTTATGCTCAGTTGTGCTCGCGGTATGATTGCATTTCACTCTGGTAAATCGTAACAACCTCCTAAGATCAACGTTCATTCCCAGCTGTGTAAGAGCACCTAAGAAATAGAAACATTTCGCAATCCATCCCTTTTATCACCAACAATGACAACTGTCACCTTATCAGCAATGACCATTAGCTTAAGCTCCCTGTCTTTCTTTTGCCTCTCTCTCTAAGCTTAGCTGTGATATGACATTAACACTACAGCTACTTCATGTATGGCAAGATGCGTAAGCGCACACTGTAAGTAAGGCACAAAATGGTTTCAGTTAAAAAAAAAGAAAACAGGACATCTCTCGTCACTTACCTGCCGAACATCCATGAATTCCTGAATGGCGCTATCATACACAGAACTATCTTCACTGTAGTGCTCCATAATGAAGTCCTGTCAAGAAACAGGGAAGCTATGATATTACCTCTGTGAAATTGAGTACAGACATATGTAGAGTAATACAAACATTTGACCACAAACACGCGGGTATATCCACCAAAACACAGAGGCTTTGGTATTATATGTGGACACCAACTACTATTACAAATTTTAGTATAGACATACGTGTGTGTGGTTCTACCACCATGACATATTTGTTGGCAAGAATATTGGTATCCTAATTAAATTTCACTGGAAGTGCAATACTGGCCAAACATAGGATGAAACAATTGTTTTTGTTTGCTCTTAATTTTTTATAGGCCTCGCTTGATGTTTGAGGGGCATAATAGTAAAAAAGAAAAAAAAAGCGAAGTATAGAATAAGAATATTAGAGTATGCCCAATGTACAACGCACCTAGTAGGGAAAAAAAAGGTGAATACAAGCACCATGTGAAGGAAGCAGAGAAGCACACACAGAAGTATGCAATCCTATGACAATGACATATGTACTAAAAAGAATAACGAAAAGCATAAAAGCAGTAGTAAAGATGTTGAATGTGACAAGAACAGGGATAATCAACAGAAATCTAAAAATAAGTATCATGCTGTTTGCTGATGTCATGTAGCTAATTCCAACTCCACATATATGTTGTCATAATTTCTGAAGTATTTGTTTCAGTGATGACAAAACTAGAAATGTATAATTTTATGCCACAAGGACATATTAACCAATGGGAAGTGTTAGTGCTTCCACAGTTACATGTGAACCTAGTGTCAAATTACCAATTACAGTATTACTGGTAATATTTGCCGAATTCCATTCTACCCTAATCCTCTACCACAGTGGTGGTGCTGTTAGTGCACTGATGATACTAGAGCCGATGACAAAGGGTGACACCTATCGTATTAAAATATAATATTAATACAACAGCATTGCTCTGATCCATAACTCAGCTTAATGCTGCAGAAAAACTACACGTAGAAATTGTTGCCCTCTTCATGTTTTACAGATCCCAAGTACAAGTGCATAATTTTCTTGCACACTGAGAAGAATAAATGGAATCAAGGAGCTAAATATACTGCTAGTTATAACCACAGGAAGAAAACAAACAATGAAATTAGAAAAGGGCATAGGAAAAATCAATTGTGACGTTTAACTGAAGTGAAGAGGTAAACACAATAAAGGCAAATAACGAAAGTGGAAGAAAAGATAACTTGACACAAGTGGGAGTCAAACCGACACCTTGATTCAGTTGACCTTGCCATTATTGTGTATAAAGGCAAGATTAGCCCCGTCAGCCACCATCGCTCATGGCCATGGAGGCAAATGTGGAACGTCCTTTTAGCTGCAGGTGCCACATAGTACATGAACTCATACACCACCTTATGGCATCAGACTGTCGAATTCAAAGCCCTCATTATGTAATGAGGGAGAACAGAGGAAACCAAGGAAGCTCTTTTTTCTTTCTAAAGTACTACCATACAAAGCAGATAGACAAAAGCTTCACTTATCACGTCACTTGATCTGGAGGGCCAATCAAGACCAAGACAACCAAGTGTAGTGGGCCAAACAGATAAGTAATAAACACTTGCCTTGAAAGGCTCTTTGAAGTCAATGTCTTTGGTCTCCTTGAGGCCAAGAGGGATCATTGGTACCACTTGAGACTGGCTGCATAGGTCACAAGCACAGGCACAATAAGCCTTGTGAACTATGTTCATTATTTATTCCATGTGATAAACTGACAGGGTATATGAAAACATTCCATGCTATTTAACAGCTTTGACATACAACATATCCATTTTAATAAGCAGGAAGAATAAGGGGATTCAAGGAGGAAAATTTTTGGTTATTTAATGGTATGAAGTAACATACAATGAAGCCAGAGAATGCAATGCATAGGGAAAGCTATTGTCCTGTTTAACTGAGATTGAAATTAAAGTTAAATTCTGGGGTTTTACATGTTTTGACTACCAAGAGTTCTATTACGAGCACATAAAACTAAGCACACAAGCTATTTTAGATTTCGCACTCATCAAAATTTATTTCATATGTAGAAATAACAAGGTGAAGGAAAGTGAGGTGGAAGAAATGATGACTTGCCGCAGATGGAAGCCAAATCTACATCCACATTGGGTACTTTAATACTTAAGCCTTACATCATTTATGCCACAGCAACATGGACAGGTTAAGTTTACAGTTGTCTCCACCATTTAAACAACTTAAAACTGCTGAATGTGAACATATGGTTAGACTGCTTTGCACTGGTCTTCTAGAAGGTCTTGCATGTCTATGTGCTAAAACTGTAGCACATACTTAGACAGACCAACATATCACAGCAGGAGAGCCTTTGTGCAAGACTAGTGCAAGAGTGTGCAAAGCACACAAGGCAAAGGAAAAGACGTAAACTCACAATATTTCTTCTTTTGATGTTTTTCTGCAAATAGTTCCAAGTGTTCCTACACTATGATAAACTTATCTATATAATCAATGCCCCATTAAACACACTCCAATCAGCTTTTCATTGACAAAAAGGAGTGGTGGCCACCCTACTTACTTCTCACTCTGGTAGATCTGCACAGAGCTGTTGAGTTCAGCCAGCTGCTCCTTCAGCAACTGGAGGTTTGAGTTGAGAAAGCTCAGCTCCAGAGCAACTGTCTCACGAAGCTTCTTGTTTGTCGTAGCTCTGTGAACAGCAACACAAAGCTTGCTCAAATTTCGGGTACAGTGTACTCCTTGATTAAAAAAAAACATCTCAGCAAAATGCCTTGCTGCAAAGACAGCATGCAGGAAGATGAGGCAAATAACTTAAAAGAAGCAAAGTATTTATCAGACAAATGTGGGCCTGTTGCGAGTGATGAAAGTGGCAGCCAGTGTACCAAGTGCAAACACACATGGGCAGAGGGATAACACAACACATATGCTGATACCTCTGCCCATGTGTTTTTTGCACTTCACTTGCAGTACATCAAACCAACAAGGCCAGAATTCTGCCCAATGGCTGTTGCATTGAGCACGATGGCTGTGAAACAAGGCCAGATAGGTTTTAAACAGCCCATGGTGCCAATGTGAGCAGTAAGACAGATAACATCACAGGATGGGAGGCATTAAAAAAAGTTGCAAGACAGCATAAATTATTTTTCTTCAGTGTCACTTCTACAATAAATCTTGTGCGCATTTTTCAGAACACTGAAGACATTGCGGTTACCTATCAGCATTTGTGCACTAAAATTATATAAAGCATTTTACACAGGTGAATCCCATAAAAAGTGCATTAGCATACTTTCTGTTTCACTCTCTCATAAGAAAATTAGCTTTCTGGATGGTCAATTGCAAATGTTTTGCTTTATACCATCCATTTTCCTTCTTTACTGAAGACTTCCTAATGACTGTTAACCCGGTAGCTTCTAGAAGTTGTTAGACATGTTGGATCCTTTTTTTTTAATGCTGAGTCTAAAGGTCTCTTTGATTTGCCTGCGCCAGTTAATGGGTACAGGACCTCCGTCCTCATTTTTCTGGTGCTGTGTGTGCCCTCTGCAATGGTTCCCCCCCCCTTTTTTTTTTGAAATGCAAGCCTAGTTCTGCATTAGTTCTCTGCTGGCCTGCATGCACTCAAGAGAAAGTGCAAAGAAGTTTAACATGGCGTATGTGCATGTCCATGTGCATATATTCTTTAATGATTCCATCAGAACTGCAGTCCGGTTTTGTGTGACATGTTTTTGGTGATAGACGCAATTTTTTTTTTCATTGCCTTATGGCATCTTCGTCTAGTCATTCCAAAGCAAACTGACAGTGCACTCAAAAGGTTGCAACAAAGTATATTGTGAATAAAAAAAAAAGTACGGCGGCCTCTAAAAATGCTAATCAGACTTCGTTATCACTATTGGAACACGCTCATTTTCGCAATAAAGCTTAGTTTCTGTCTTACGCAATCTTGAACACAGCGCTGTCGTATTGCTCGGAAGTTGATCTGTCGAAGAAGCTTAGTTGGTTGCTCAGTCAGGCGTGTCAGTGTCGCTGTACATGCGTGCGCAATGTTCGTTACATAACGCCGTTCAAAGCACTTTCACGTATCGCATCTTGCGTGTGCGCCGCGCTCCGTGGTCGCGCTGGTGGCGCTGCGGGGCAAAGAGCGCTCTTCGCGGGGATTTCGCACCGCCGTGGCTGGAGTATGGATAGCTGGGGGAGGGGGATCGCGAACGTGCCAAGGCCTTGCGGGGAACACGTCGCCGCGATTCTCTGCCCGATTTCGACTGGATTTTGGCCCGTGGTGGGTGAAATGGCGCCACAAGGGGTGGATTAGGCCACACCAAAACGACATTCAAACAGCGCAGGAGCCGCGAGCGGGCCGCCACAGCTGCAGGTCATGCATTTTGCAAAAGGCCGCCAGATAGGACAGCGAAACGAGCAGCACGTTTACCACAGCAAGAATTGAGAAGAATGCGCGGTCATCGGAAGCAACGATCGCAATAAAACGGATCCGGTATAAATGTGCCCGAAGAAAAAAGAACACACGCTGTCAAAAAGAAAAAAAAAAAGTAGGACGGAACGACCTTGCTCGTATTACATTTCTGTTGCGCGATGCTTATCCGATATTCCGCGCATCTGTGGAGCTTTTTGATTGGAAGCTTCTACCTCAGCGAAAATTCCTAGAGAAAAGCTTGCGACCTATAACGTTATCGATAGCTAACATTTTTTGCAGATCGCTCCCGTCAAGTAAAACAAATTGTATTGCGAGGTATAGTGTCATGGTGGTTCAAAGCAAATCGTAAAGTTTCACGGCAGGTTCCTAACTCGACGCAATATCTAAATACAGTATGCTCTCCACGACTCATACCAAACTACAAATTGTATTTCTGCTTTATTAACGATAAATTGTTGCTTCCCGTCATTATAGTCATTCTGTGGGTCATAAAGTCAAATACAAAATTTCATTAGACTGATACAAATCTGCATTTGAATTCTCACCAGTGTATGACTTCGCTAGAACACCACGTGAGCTGGTATAAAATCGTGCAAAGATTTGGACTTGTAGTACGCGTCTTGTACTAACTAGGGGCCGCTTTGCAAATCCATCGTGCCACAAGAATTTCCTAACGCGGCCTCCCAACCACATATTACTCCTTAGCAGCGCTGAAAGGAGTAACTTCTTCGCTTCTGTATGTACCTCGAAAAGCGTATTTCGCGTCTCGATCAAGCATAAGCCTGGGCTGCCCGTTATCTGCTGCACAAGTAAAAGCTTCCTATATACACCTCTCGTCTATCCAGCCATGCCTTAATTTCGGCAATGACGTAATCAAAAGAGGAAGCGCTTTCCCCGACTTCTTTTCTAAATTTTGAGCAAGAAGACCTGAGCGTCACTTGATATAGCGCACACCTCTCGGCGCGCGACAACCATAGAAAAGCGAGAACGTGGCTTTACAGCAAGTCTGCAGTAAGCAGACCGCTCACTTTCACGCACACAGGCGCCTAAAAGAACAAAAATTTAAAAAGAGGGGGGGGGGGGCGCTACAAGGTGTTTCCGAGGCATGTAGCGAAGAGAGCGCGGGGCGATAGCGAGGCGTGGCACGCGAAGCGTGAAGTCGCACATCACGCGCGGCGCGAGATCAAGACGCACGGGGATCTGGGACCAGTATGCAGGACGCCGGCGTGCACCCACGACCAAGAGACGTGACCCTGAAAATGACATGCACGGGGCGAAAGAACGCTTTCGCCCAAACTGGTTTCGTTTTTCCTTTCGACGAGTGAGAGCGGCCCGCATCACTCCTTCCCCGCCCTCTCTATCATCATCACATGCAGTCTCGACGACACTCATTACACGCGATGGGACACACACACAAAGAAGACACACGCGCGCACGGCATCGTCGTCACGACGCGGTCCAATTAAAGAGCGCGCCGCCGGGGTCGAGCACCGGCGAGGCCGGCGGCGTGTGTCGCCGACACGGAGTGCGCCTGCCACTGTAACGCGTAGCGAAACGGGAGGGGCACCACCAACTGCCGTGGCGGGGTCCACCCGACGCGCATGCCACCGCGGCCCAGATCGCACCAAGACAAAAGCGGCAACAACACGACACGCAAGCCCCACACGCAGCGCGTTCCCAAGGGCGCCACGGCGTGGTTCGCTTCAAGGTCAACGCGAGAGGGGCCCAATTACTCGGCGGCCCAAAGCCACGACCCGATTTTCGGCTCGTTATCATTAGCCCCGCTATACGGGAATAGTGCGAGCCGACCGCAGCGCACCTTCGGTGTCTTCGTTTTCTCCCACGTCTTAGCAGCGCGTAATTAACGCAAAGACGACCTCAATTGGCGGTTTTCTCCGAGAGCCGCAGACAGACCGAAGAAAAATAGTAACGAGAGGGTAAGGTACGCAGGAGGAGATCGTTCACTCTAACGGTCCACTTGTACCAAGTTATTATTGCTTGCCATAACTTTTACTTGAACACCCTGTATACGGCTCAAAATATCGCTTTCCTTTCGCATACTTTCTTCTGCTGCATGGGCTCTCTTGCTAAGCGCACTTACCAGGATATTAAATTACACAGATGTGAAGAGATAGTTTTACGCTTCATATACTCTGTCACGCAAAAGGCGCACAGACGTCGGCAGAAAAGACTGCGGTGGTCGTATACATATTATCGCACAGGTGTATTCTCCTGTTAGAACCAACGCTGCAAGAATATCCCACGTACATGATCCTTCCTTAATTAACACTTCCTGGTCAAAATTTTGTCAAAAGTGAGAGGTTTGAGGATCAGATGCTTAATCTTACATTGAGTATCTGAATGATAAACAAACAGATAAATAAAAGAAGAATCGATCATCGTAGTCTTCGGCAACGTGATATATATATATATATATATATATATATATATATATATATATATATATATATATATATATATATATATATATATATATATATATATATATACGAAATTATTTTCTCGTGAAGTGCAAACAAATCAGATCACTGCAGGCTGTGTACGGTTCTGCGACATCATTTCTAATCATAACGATGTGAAAAATATGACCACAAAATATTGGAAGGCCATTACTGTGCCACACGAGATGTAGCATGCTCCATTACATACACCGCAGGCTAGCCCATGACAAGCTTCACCAAACGCATGGAAATTCGCCGAATTCGGCGGATTTCTCTATGATTAATCATTGGGGAGAACCACGCTTACCTGCAGCACCAAAGTTATGCAGTAAGAGTGGGTGACGATCGTATTTCTAAATTTGTTTTGGTGTTTGTCTTTCTCCGTGCTGGATATTTGTTGTGAAGCGTTATGATTCCTGCAGGAATTATTAACATGGGACATTAAACGAAAAAGGGTTAACGAGATCCCCCAGTGAAGCGACATTGCTGTGCCGAATACGACTAGGAGTAGCCTTTGCAAAGTCCCAATCGAACCACAGCGGAATGGGTGACGCGTAAGTGCGACCCTTACGGAGGCGAAAAAAACCGCCGAACGACAGCTTGAAACCGCGGCAGGACTGAATCTTCGTTTTCGTAAACGAATATCTTTGGAACATGGGTCGCTGGCGCGCATGGATCAACGAGAGCATTACTGCTGTAATTCAAGCCTCGAAAGGTAGCTCATTTTCTTTCACTTTTTCGCCCCGCCACACAGGAAAAGGCTTACGGAAGGGAGAGGGGACGGCACAGCAAGGCAGAGCGCTCGAGCTCTCTCGACTATCAGCGCACGAGACTTCACGCGGGAACCAGCATAGGCGAATCAGTTCCGAGATATGCATGTTTGCGACATGCATATCTCGGACATGAAAAAAAAAGCGACATTGAAGATACCACTATGATTCCGCATTAAGACGCTAGCTCTTGTTCAATTTCACGGTGCAAATGCATCAGTTGTCGCATACACCGTAAAAGCCATAGACTTAGACTTATCTTCTATGCTTATCTAATTAAATCATCAAAACATTCACGAATGACCTATCAGAAGGCTTGGATGGAATTGGGCTTTTTTTGTTCTTTTCAGTTGAATGTTCATGACCAAGAGGTAATTGTATTACGAATGAGTCGCTGTTTATACGTGTCAAGTTGCATTGTTATGTTTAAATTTTCTTGAGTGAGATCTGTGACCTACCTGTCGATGAACTTTTTTTTTTAATGAAAAGGTAGGCAGCGTTAGAGCCGTTTATACCGAAAATCGATATTGAACTAACGAACAGCCACGAAAAGAAAAAAAATAATAACAAGCACTTCGACACGAGCGATTGCCAGCGTACAAAGAATGTCACTCTGGGCAGAGTCCAAATCATGAAGGGCGGTCCCCCATAACGATGCAGTTTGTCTTGGACCGACAGTTAGCATTCTGACTATCGGTTGAAATATATACCGATTTTCTTATCTCCAATTAATAAAAATTTTATTTCTTTCTGTCCCTCTGGTATGCGCATATCTCGCCGTAAGTTTAATCATAGAGCTAAGCAGTAAGAAGGGAGACATATTCTGCCCTTATATATACGCAAAAGCCCCTCACGGAATGTGACCTTAAGCTACCACACACCTCCCACGTGTTGAAGTAACAATAATAATGGCTCATCGCATAAACCATGCGGCGAGTGTCGAACGATGTGAGCCGACTGATCTCGACAAACATTCCTCCAAACGGTGCGCTTGCACAATAGAGGATTCTCTCTATCTCTGTTCTGCGGAAGTGCTGTTGCATACAGTCACAAACACTATACAGAGCGTCGATCTCACACGCGCGCAGGCCACGACCATACACACTTCTGAGTTCAGTTTCTCGTATACAATAAACTGCCACAGAAGAGAACGTTATCAATATCACCGGCCTCTCGCCGCCTAAACGACCGGGCACGTCGAATCACCGGTGCACGTTAACGCCGCTGACGAAGCAAAGGTAGTGCTTACAAAGTAAAGCACGGCACCAGACGCGTATATATACCGTATAGTTCGCAGCGAGCGCAAAGTCGGTTAATGCACTTTCGCGACGACATCGTTCCTATTCGCTCATTTGCGTCGCTACGGGTGCCGCCCAGACGCGCTTTCTTGCCGTAATCCGCGTCGCGAGGTCGTTGACGCCTATGGCGCGTGCACACAGATGCGGAGCGCGCTGACCGGTCCCACCAGCGCGTCGCGGCCCCAGCGTGCCACTTTGTGTTGCTTTTTCGCACGTGACAGAGCGACGCCAGCGGTGCGCCGTTACGAGGAAGCCGTGGTATAATTAATGCGTGCGATAAGTCGACTCCTCTCTTTATTTTGTCAAGACGTTTTGCGCGCTGTCACGACAGCAATTCGACTATACGCAAATATGCACCCGGCAGCACGAACGCACTACTAAGACACATGTTAAACGTACCGGGAAAAAGACGCCGATGTGGCGATTAAGTATACGCTGGTTATGTTTTGTCATGTTGACCAACTAAACGTTGCCGAGAGTAGCTGATTTGTTGATAGGTCGTGTATAGCGCATGCAGGAAGACGGCAAGAGAAAAACTACACAACGCTGTGCGTTATATTCACATATACCTTCTTATGTTCGTGTATGTGTGAGTGTGCTACGACTCGGGCGTCGCTGCATACTTTCCGACCGTTTTAAGCCACGAAGAGGTTGTTATACTCGCGACCGCACAAATGTATTCGGAGCATCTGGAAGTCACGCTGTGAGGGCAACACGCAAGAGCACTAACATCTGCAAGTGCATCAAAAATGGTTAACTTCACGAAACTTTGGCAGTGAAGAATGAGGGACGCCATAGTGGACCGGAGGCCACCGGGTTATTCTTTAGCGTGCACTCAAAGCGTATACGGTACCCGAGCGCTTTTGCATTCCGTACCCGCCGAAGTGCAACCAGAGTCACTGAGCAGAGTAAATCAACTGCGTATCTTTGTATAAGGTTCACGCCCACCCGCCTGGAGTCTGTCCAACGAGCGGTGGGACTCTATAAGCGCTCAATGCCCAAAAGGCGACAGGGGCGGCCCGAGGTTATCGACAGAATTTTGACACCGCGCCCCAGAAAAGGTGTGGGGAATGTCACGGTGTGAACGCCACCTTTCGCGACCGAAATCGACGGCCATTTGCGACACTGAAAGTGAACGAACGACCTGCTCGGCGAATTCTCGTTTTGCTCCGCTCGACGAATGTGTCCCGCCGGTTGACAAGTGCCTCCGCAGTCACGGAACGGGCGGCCGAAAAGAACAATGCCACGGCGCTGAGTCGAAAAGAGCGCAAATGATCAAGCTATTTGGGCTACCTGCAGCGAAGCACCAGCAGGGAAAGACGTGGTAGCCAAACACGCACTCCGTACAAAAATGTATGTAGACAGTCTATAGAATGTCTACAAATGGGTCTAGACAGTCTATAGACTGTCTAAACACAGTTTTGTAAGGGACCTACGACAGCAAATGTTTTCGGAGCATAGGAAAAAAAAACACACTGAGTAAGACGAAAAAAATAAATAAAAGACATTCGCCGCAGCCAAGACCGCATTAGCCGCCTTGGAATCTAAAGGCGCAGTAATATTTCACAGTGACGTCACACAAAATAGTGCAGACTTCGGCGTGAAATTCAAAGGGAAATGTGAACTTGCTTCGGCAATTTTTTTTTCTCGCTAAATGAAGGAAACTATAATTCTGAAAGAACGCTTAAACCGGCCGGTCTAATTAATTCGATGTTACTCTTATTATCGAATGTAGGCGAGACGTGGCTGCACGGCGAGTCACAGGAGCAGAGAGGATTGAGGATTTTACAAGAGGAGGAGGGCGGGGTGTACGAGGGCACGACCCACATATGTGTATATATGTGTGTTTCTATGTGTGCGTACATGCCAACTGTAAAAATTGGGGGGGGGGGGGCAGGAGGTTTAACTCCCCTGCTCTGACTACGCCTATGTAAGGAGCTTGTATCTTTAAACGACGTTGCGCACCCCTCATCGGCGCCGCGAAATGACAGTCGTCCTCGAACTCCTGCGCAGGGCAGCCAGACGCGGCGGCCCAGAAAAGCGGTCGACGCCAGCGGCAGATGGATCTGGCTGGCCAATGACCCGATCGGAGGTGGCTTCGAACCAAACTCGCCGGTTTCTCCGTAGGCAGGGACAAAGATAACCGAGTATATCGCTACCAGACTGCAAGCGGCAGAAGACCCAAATTCTTCGTGAGCGCCGGCTGCTTCTCTGAAGCGGAAGCCGCTCGCGACGCGTGCCCACGGATGGCGTAGGCAACGGTGACCCACGCGCGTTCCTCCAGCCAGAGAGACGGGCGACCGACTACCGTGAGGCGACCGAACAAGCACCGGCTCTTATTCCCCGTGATAGCAGTATAAATGCGCAGACGCCACCACCCTAAACGGACTACGTTTACGGACTACGTAAGCCGCACGATAGGGCTTAACCCTCAGTTGCAGCAACGGTCCGTAGTTCTGCCACCGAGGTTTGCCTGTGTCAGAAAGCGAATACTGCCGCCACAAACTTCGCTTCGTGTTCAGAAGGTAATGCCAGTGCGATGGTTGTACAGCGTCATCCACATCTAAGGTGTACACCTCATTAGTGTTCAAGACGTCACAGAAGGTGATGTTTAACGCATAATTCGGGAAATTATTGTTGTGCTTACCGATAACATGACTAGACGCCATATAACGGACATATTCCCTCGTGAAGTAGAACAAGTACCGTGGCGTAGCCAGGGAGTGGCACGGGCCCGTGCCCCCCCCCCCCCCCCCGATTTTTTTTTCTTTTTGCCATGGCATACAGAGCACAAAATGACGCTTGATCCCATCTGCCTGCCCGGCCTCCACTTCAGACCAAGGAGGTGCGTGCCCCCCCCCCCCCCCCCACACACACACTCCGAAAAAAATAATTTCTGCCTACGCCCCTTGAACAAGCGTACCAGTTTTAGTGGCTTGAACACTAATGAGGTGTTCCCCTTAGATGTGGTTGACCCTGCACACTTACACGGAACAACTTGTCTTCTTTAATGCGCCTGTTTGGGTGCTTGTTACATGTACCACACATTTACTCTCGGATATAGCACAGCGTAATTTACTGACGGTGAATATGGGCTTCTAAAATGCGCTCTTCAAGTCGATAAATGACTCGGTGAATGATTGGTGGGAAACTTCATTCGGGAAGGGGCTAAGTTGTATATTGTTTTATCGTTGAGCTTATAACCACAACTGCGAAAGGAAAGTATGCTAGGATGAAAGAACAAAAAAAAAAAGAAATAAGCCGTTGGTTAGTGTGCAAAGTCGACAAAAAGCGAGGGAAAGTGCGACCTTTTATTGGTTGCATTTCCTAAGCGTTTACAATGTCAGTGAGCAGATCATGCTGCCAGATTCATCTGCCACGAACACATAAAGAAGAACAAAATTGAGAACGGAACATAATCAGTATTTCTAGCACACTTCACCTCTGCGTAACACTCGCCTCGCACAGACTTCTATACGAGGCCACTAGACCATGTGACGTGGTAACAATACTCGAAAATATAACGACACGAGCTGCTTATGCGGGCAAAAAAAATAATAACAAAAGAAACACGCGGCCAATCGATGTGCCTCGCTGGAGATGCGACCGGTTTCGCCAGCTGACAATCGTTATCGAGCCGCACGCTGGTGTGCGCAGCAACATAACCGCGAAAATGCGAGCAGAACGGCGTGAACCAAGCAATCACGACTCGCAGCTGGCAAGCCGTACCCCTGTTTTCACCGCGAGGCGCTTGCTCTGACTCGGCTGGCGTGCTTCAGCCCAGCGCCGCGGGCGAAGCGACTGCCGTTTAGAACGGGGTATACATGGCAAAGGCGCCACACGGCACATACAGACAGCATGCCGTTCGCGAGAAAAAATGCGGGCGCGCCCTCAAAACTCCTTCGCCGTCCAAAACGTCGCTGCGGCGGCGACAGCCCTTGACACCAAAGCCGTACGATCGTCGTGCGCTATCGCATCAAAAAGAAGCACATAATTTATCCAGCCGGTCGTTACAGGCACGTTTCCCGCGGTATATCCCCCAGCGTGAGCGCCGCAGGGCCCCCATCGTGAATGTCCGTCCGCAAGTGGGAAGCCAATGCGACGACGACACCGCAGAAACAAATAAAACGTCCATGTACCCAAGCAGGCGTCGAGGGGGTAGAAGTTGATCGCGGCATCGCTGAGAGCGAGATTGGGCTGAGGAATAATAATGGCTAGAAAGGGGACCGAATCATTAGCCACAGGGACACCCCAGAAACTCCCCTCCGACTCTACCCCCGAAAGGTAGTGCAGATCGGCATATACTATGTGGAGCATGCGATCGTCGACTCAGAGGAAAAGTACGAGGGCGCTCGCTCGCGACACAGGGCGACACTGCATGCAGTACGGGACCGGTACCGCCGGCTCCGCGGCGCGTGTATCGCGCATGCTTGCAGCAACCGAGCAAGCCCTCAGTTATAAATGGAGGCGGAAAACGGACAACTTTCCGCTCTGTTGACCCGCTATTAGCCGCATCTGTTACTCGGCTCGGAAAGTAAGAGGGGGTGGGGGGTCTGAACTGACCACGATCGAGTCAACGTATGTCGCCCGCCAACGAACGTTTCCAGCAGCAGGAGGAAAGTAATTATTGAAGCCATTTAATAATAAGCTACACTGATTACACTTCTACCCAACACGTGGCCCTTTCGTGCGTGCGCGTGTTTGCGAGGCGGGCTTATCGCATGCATGCACGCGTTAAGAACGAATACTATCAGATACAAA
This sequence comes from Rhipicephalus sanguineus, assembly GCF_013339695.2. Classification (NCBI taxonomy): domain Eukaryota; kingdom Metazoa; phylum Arthropoda; class Arachnida; order Ixodida; family Ixodidae; genus Rhipicephalus; species Rhipicephalus sanguineus. Next base: position 214,741,671 of record NC_051176.1, on the reverse strand, counting down.
AGTGCTCAGGTCACGATATTTGCGAAAAAGCTGAATTCTTGCTTGCCGTGAGCACATAGCCTCCCATTAAAGGATTCAACCTGTAGTAGTTCCTGCAACTTGCACAGTTATCCGTTGAATTATAGACTGATCGTGCATTAACAGAAATGAAAGTCGCATTTCCCGTGGAGCCCATGCCCTGGAGATTTTCGTCCCCAGAAGTGCATGGCCTGTTTAGAACACACGGTGCACGCGGTGCGGCACAGAGCATCAGTTAGAGGCATATTTGAACGTAGTTGTGGCGTTTCGGAAGCAATGCTTAAAGACGACATTTGAGCCACGCCGTCGTGATGAGCGGGATAACCATGCCTAGAAGCTACACGGTGAAAATTTCGCTTTCTTCGCTCCGCAGCGCGCAAGCAATTCGCAGCCCTCAGCAACGGAACAAATGGCCAAGCACAGGCAGCACCACAAAATGGCCACAGTTCGTGGTGGGCTGAGCTCTTCAGAGACATACAGATATGTTTATGATAGACTTTCACGGCTTGGCGCCGCTCGGAAGCCTAGAACAAAGTGACGGCAGATGTAATCTTTCAGAGTCGAGCATTCTGCGGAGTGCAGCGGATGCGGCGAGAGTGAGGGGAAAAAAAATACGCCTGCCGAACCATGTGCTCGGGCGCTGGGGTCCGTCATCGTACGTCCGTGGGACGCCCCGTGGAGTTGTTTATGGCTTGGAAGTGGATCGCGGCCGCGACACACGGCACTCTCAAGTTTCCGCCCAAGCAAGTCGCTTGGGCTTCGACGTGCTTTCATCGTGTTGTGTGGTGATTTTGTTCGCCTCTCGATCACCGCTGCAGGAATGCAGCCTGGTGGACCCGCTTCACTCTTTCGTGGGATAGAACGGAGGCAGTGCGTTACTTTCTCCCCTTTGGCGGCGGAGACCGGCTGCTTGATTGGCCCGCAGTGGGATCAACATCTTTCTCTAATAAGGAGTCAAGGGAAGACGTGAGACCGCTTAAAGGCAAAACCCCATATACGCGAAAATGCACGCGACAGCGACGAGCGACGCGACGTAGATGGTCTTCGCGCAAGCGGTTGCTTGGATGGGCAAACCCCATTTACGCGACGGCTTCGGCGAGCGATCTCCACTGTTGCTGGCATGAGGGCGTTTACTCGTGCCAAAAGTGGCCCGTTGTCAGCAGTATGCAATGTAAAATACGATGTTTTGTTGCTTAATTGTACATAAAATGTGTATCACTGTCTTGCAGCATTTTTTTCGATCCCATCACTGCTGCTACGTGCCGCCAAGCCGCGTCACAGAGGGCGTGGGACTTGTAGTTTTCGGCCCTGAGGTCCCGTAACGCACGTTCGCGTTCAACAACGTCAACGATGCGCTAGTTGCGCTCGTCGCCGTTGGCCATTGTTGATGAACGTTGTTGTTGATGCGCGTCGATAAGAAAGTGGCGGCAATCAGCAATACGTCACTGATGCATCTTGTTCCGGTGTTTTGCTATTGGCTGCTTGAGCACAGCACTTCCGGGAGACGAGCGACGGATTCCAAATCTGAAAAGCCGAGCGATCGCGCGAAATCGACCACGCGACACGTCGCGCGAACGGCTCGTTTCGTCGCTCATAGCATCGCTCGTCGCTGTCGCGTGCATTTTCGCGCATATGGGGTTTTGCCTTAAAAGGCGAACATCGGAACCCTCTACACACTCGCTACCTAAATAATGAAAAACAAAGATCTTCACTAATAACTCCGGCTATCGATGTTTACTTCTTCCAAATGCCTTGAAGGTTCTCGTCCTGAAAGCGAACCACGGCCCTGTATGTCTGGCCAATACACAACGGAAACTTCCGGATATTTTGCACCACGCCGACACAGGGTCAGACTATGTCAGCACAAAGCTTGGCGAGCACAAACCGAGGAGTTTCAGAAGCGTCATATTCAGACGGAATAGCACTACGTGCGCAAGGAGAAAGTGATAAAAGTAGAAGCAACACTGACTAAAAAAAAAAAAAAAACGGTCCAGTCGCTATAGCAGTCACTGTCAACAAAATCACGTAGCCTGAAGGGCGACCAGAAATGTGGGGTCGCATGTCGAAATAATCTATTACAGCTTCCAATGTTTTCGTCATACATGACGGGACACCACCGTAATCGCCAGAAGCGGCCGTTCGGCACAACCGATCACGAGAAAAAGTAAAAGCGAAAGGCATCGTACCAAAGTACAGCTCTACACCCGACTTAAACGCGGCTCGTTTCCTAGAAGTAAATAAAACGCACGCCGAGTTCGTCTAGCATACAAGGCATTCAAAGCACGCCCGCACACGCGTCCATTTTTCAACAAAAGCGCATGCGTGCACAGAGATCAGGAAGTAGTACGGGGAACTATAAATTTAAAACAATGTCTTCTCAGTGTCGGCACAACAGGTGAAAACCAGCGGTGCGAACGTGCCGGACGTGTTTGCACCCTGGTCTCGAAGGGCAGCGGCCACCGCTACAACGCGCATCGCTTTTCGCCCGCCGCGCCGTTAGTGCCGTGGGCACGATTTAATTGGATAAGCGCGCACTGGCCTAATTGCGAAGGCTTTTGTTCGGTCCCCACAGAACGACGAGGTCGCCCCGGAAGGCTTATCGGCGCCCCTGCCGCGTTCCTAAGTACCACATTATGCGTAATAGGCGCCTCGGGGCGTCGTGGACGGGGCATGACTTGGCTTCAGCAGGACAGCTTGCTACTCCTGCGAAACGCGTGCTTGTCGTACACGGATAGTGATGAAAAAGGGAGAAAGGAAAAAAAAACAAAAGAAATCCCTTCATCACGAACTTTAGCCGAGAGCCATCGATTCGTTCAATCCAGTCGACGTATGCTATTCCGGTAGCCCCGCAGAAGTTTACGCAGCACACATGTTGTAGCGAGAGGGACGCAACCTGACACACAGTCACAAGTGGTGTACGGAGGAGAGAGAGAGAGAAAATGCATTAACGGGACAGGAAGGCCGAGGCCAATCTCGTGGTTAATCCTGTACAGCGCATACCCCATGCCCCGGCTTCCGGTTGCACAACGTTTACTTCTTTCCGGTCGACTAGCCTGAGTGACGCGCGGATTCTCCACCTTTTGTTTCCGCCGCGGTATTTCTCCACGGCGGCTCCCTCCCCCACCGCGGTAGCCATTAGCCGCTCCCCGCCACCACCGTTACAGCAGCCGACCTCGATCGTTTCAGGAGTATAGGAACTGCCACGCATACACGGCCGACTCGCGGGGGCCCAATTTCGAAGGAATGTATAGCCTCGCGGCAGTCCCCGCGCAGCGACACGACGCGGACTCTTCGCCCCCTCGCAAAACAAACCCCACTGCGAGAAAAAGAAACCCCCGTTCCGCGTCTCCTAAAACTCGAACACCACTTTCGCGCATTCACGTGGCACGCGCGTAACTCGCTGGCTTCCACGCTTAGCACAGGCGCCTCTTGCGAGCGAAAGGTGACCAGGACACAAGACGCTGCTCGTGTCCTGCTCGCCTCACAGTGGCACCGGTTGAAACGGCGCCGAGCACGCTTAATCTTTATTGTTATTTATCGCAATTTCTCTAGCATCAATAATGGTGTCAGTGCAGCCAGGCTGCACGCCAGAATTCCCGTCAACGATTCATGCGGGATGGTTTTCACCAACCTCAACTGTAAGCTTTCTCGAAGCAAAGGAGGGGGAGGGGGCATTACCAATACAGCACATGATCGACAATCGAGTGGCTGCTGCCTTTGTTTTGGCCTCACATATCGATGGAAGGGGGGAGAAAAATGCATGTTAAAGCGGTATACTCACTTAAAGAGCTTTTCTGCTCCGTTGCGCATCATCATCTGTTTGGTAATTTCATGGTTGATCTTGGAGCGCCGGTACTGCAGCTTGCCTCGGCACGTGGCAGCCCGGGGATCCGAGCCCTGGAGAAAGACACAGAATACGTATTAGGAGCGCACCGTGAGCGATCGCAGCAACTCGTGCGTAAACAAGAGACTACCGCGCGCGCGCACACACACACACACACACGCACACACACACACAACGCCTCCGTTGTGTTATACCTATTACTCGAAAAGAACAGGCCGGCCCATTGAACCATATATATATATATATATATATATATATATATATATATATATATATATATATATATATATATATATATATATATATATATATATATATAACACATTGCAGTGTGAATTCGATGCCTAAGGTAGGCGCACACCCGAGCGCTAGACATCCTGGAACAATTTTTTTCTGGCATATGGCATTTTTTATAGCGTGTATAGAATGAACTCAGCATCTTCCAACCTTGTCATACTGAGATCCAGTTAGAAACACCGCAGGAGGGCGACCAATGAGACTAAAAAAGAAGAAAAAAAACAGGACTTTGTCGGGAGCACTTGCTGCGTATCCCTATCGCTCGAACCAGCGATCGCGTTTCGACGAGTGAAAACAACAAAATAGCGCGCTGTGGAAGTTGTGCAACGCGCTCGCACGAAACGCGCGATCGAGGGTTTCATGTACACACCGCAGGCAGATTTCCCGCGCATGCTGAAGGCGATCAAGAAGGCGGACAACACTGCGCGCGACGTTTCCATCGAAGCGGGCGACCTCATTGCTGCAGTATCGTGGCAAAGGCAGGAAGCTGCTGCCGAGGCCATTTGCACCGGGTTTTGTCTATGTTGCCGCCACACGGACGCTACGCAAACGCGGCGGCTTTGTCGAAAAAGATAACAGAACGCACGCACAAGTGAAACGAGTTTATATACGCATGCCAAAGAAGAAAGCCTAAAGGCGCTCAACGCTGATGCACCACAAGCAGGAGCCAGCGGCATACGACCTTAATTCCTTCGCCTTCATAAGAGTTCGAGCGTGCATCGAAGGCGATCATCAGTGAGCTGCGCAAATGTACAGCTGCTGAATTTTTTTTTTCGCAGACCAGGGCTGCGAGATATCCGTGTATACTGCAGCTGTCTGTGCAATTATCATGTATTGTTTAATGAGTAGGAAAGAAAGGCCGCTGTGTTGCGTTTGCGTGTACACCTGAAATGTACCGCGACATGGGGTGGGTTGTAAGAAAAAAAAAGAAGAAGAAAGGCTCACGTACAGGCAGTGAGAGCAGTTATAGGAATCGAAGTGTATATCGTGTGTGACCTATATATGTACCGCACGTTCAGCTGTCAGTTACTTCCATGCTCCAAGATTTTTCGCTCAATGACGGAAGGCCCACGTTAAACACGCGACATAACAAATCCCCCCCGCTAGCTCGTTTATCTGCCTCGTTCCTTCTGCGAGCTACTCGCAGTCGCTGGAGCGAAACTCTTCCCGATGAGAGGAGGACTGCCGCTGCGCCCTCCAGGTAATGATCTATTCGCGGAAGACGACGCATATGCACGTCGGCTCGAAATCGAAATCGCGGATGAAGCAAAAAAATATGGCGGGACCTGTTTGAGGGCGATCACCAGATTGTTCAAGTTCTCAATCCAGGTCTCCATAGCCGGCTGGCTGTCACTGCTGAGCCGAGTGGCCAGCTTGGCGAAAATCCACAGCGTCCGAGACAAGTGCACGCACACACGGTTTTTCCCCCGGATGTCCCGGCACAAAGACGAACACGTGCTTAAAGAGCCACAATGTGGGTCAGTACAGAGTCAGTGCGAAAGCCATCGCAAACCTGCAGCAGCGGGCGATCGGCCCACTTCAGCCTATGGTCTGGCTTAACGCAGATATCGCCGCGCGTGTGGGCAGATGAGCCGTTCACAAACACCCGACGTCCAGCCTTCTCGAGTGAGCGCACACAGGCCGACGACGCTGGGCGAGCGGTACAGTCCCCTCGAAGACAAACACGAGGGGCGACGAAAGGCCGTTGACGAACGCCAGCTGCGGCTGGGGACCCGAGACGCAGCCACTGTGCAGCTTTCGCTACAGCAGAGTACGCGGGACGACTCTCGGCCACGGCGATCGGGGGTGGCTGGGACTTGAGTGGCAGCCGCAAAGAATTGCGCCAGACAGCTGCATAAACGGCAGCGGTTGTTGGAGCTGTGCCGCGGGACGTTTCGGCAACTTCGCTCTCCGTTGACTTCTGGCGTCTCCGGCGAGAGCCAGCGCGACCCACATCACGCGGCGGAGGGCGAGCGCCCGCCGCCGCTCGACGACAAAGCCTTCTCGCCCTCGGTGCTACGAATGGAACGGGCCGCCGTTTCCACAGTGCGTTCGACCTGCTCAACGCCCTTGGGAGCCACGCCCCACTAGATTCGATTTGTATACAGGACCCCCCGGAGGGCCTGGCGAGCGCACTGGCTGCTGCTCCCGATAGTCCCGAAGGCACCGCGGCTTGTCTTAAACCCCAGAGTTTATGCATCCTTTTGTTTTCTGTATTCTGTTCGCCGTCCCCCGATAGGTCACCTGCTAGCTGCACCGGTCTTTCCCTGACCTTCTTGGCGAACGCTGAATTCCAGCGGCGGTAGAGCGAGCTGATCCCCAGCACGTATGCACCCGACCACCGGATCGGCTAATACAGGACACAACGCCTAGAAGAGCAGGCGCAAAAGGAACGCGCGCACCGGGCCGAAGACAGGTCGAAACGCTGTCCCCCTTTTTTTGTCGCACAACACAACCGGGTTAACAGGCGCCCAGACAAAACGAAGCACAGGCGACGCACAGATGTCTCGATGCGATTACGACCATTGCGCTGCGCGTGAATGCCTCGAACAAAAACAAACACAAACGGCGAAACGCGTGCGATTAGGGGAATCGCAGAGGAAAATAATAATACACCCGCGCCGAAGTAACACAGCCGCGTAGTGGTGCCATGTGGCCTTGATCTTACGCGGCACGATACAAACTGTCGTTAAGCCGAAATAACATAAGAAATCGAGTGATCGAGGAATAACGCAGCCACCATCACTGTTTCTTTTTAAATTTATTTATCCGCGACCCCAAAGTGGACCGACAGGTCAGGACCACTTAAACGAAGATTAAGACTGTGCCACTTTGCGTACAACGACGCTTGCGACAATGCAGTATACAATATATGTCACAAACAATGGCGCAAAAAAGAAAAAAAAAGGAAAAACCGTAATTCGGTCGACTTAAGCAGGACTCCACTGATTGCAGAGCAAAGAGAAGAAATGATGGAAGAAAGAGGAGCATGCGGATTCAAAAACAAAACGTTTGTCGCAACACAGCGTTTGCTAAGTAGGCGAGTTTCTCCTTTGTTGTTGTCGTTTTAGGTACGAACACAGGCATATGCCCGGACTCCCACGTTGACATAAATGATTTCGAACTTATGCGGCTGCTTCGAGGCTCCTTTATTTCCGCACGACACGGTCGCGCCGTCAGTTTGATGCATCCACTGTAACGTATACGATTCTGCATGCCCCGCCGAAATACAACCTTTCGTTTGTAAATATTGCGAACGCCTGTACAGTGAAGACGACCACAATGAACTTGTCCGTACAACTAAGGAAATAAGCTGGACCTATGCGGCTGATCTGTTTTGTAAATGCACGCAGTGGGGTCGTCACAACCTTGCGCAGCCGTCACAGGGCTGTTGTGCGTACAGGGAGCGCCATTCGACACGACAATAAAAACCATGTGTGAGGGCCCGGACTCCGCAGCAGCGCGGCCCCCCCCCCCCTGCAGTGATAAACGGCATTAAAGTCGTGGCGGTGGCCCAGTGCTCACCCGAACCCGAAAGACGCGGTTTCGATTCCGGCCGCGGCGGTCGCATTTCGAGAAAGAGAGATAACAAACATATTTATTCTGGTATTATTTATAAGCGCTGTCTTCACGGCGGTCTCCCCCTTCCAGGAAACCATAGGCTTTCCTTCACCGCGTCGACGGCCCTTGCTACCAGGTGGCGCTATTTCGATGTAGGCACAATGCTAGAGGCCCGTGTACTGTGCGATATCAGTGCACGTTAAATAACTCCAGGTGGTCGAAATTTCCGGAGCTCTCCACTACGGCGTACCTCATAATCACATCGTGGATTTCGCATGTAAAATCCCAGAAATTGTTATTACAAACGGCATTAGTAGTACGTGAACGTCGACGTCATAAGGCTGGTTCACACCGGCGACTAGCACCGGTCGTGCGACCGTTTGCGACTGGCGGTCAAAAACCGACTCAAAGCGACCGATGTTCACACCTGCGTGCGACCTATATGCGTCGCCACATAGAATTCACGTCTGCTCGTATACAGCTCGCATTGCCGTTGCCCCGTAAAATAGGCTGACGTCCCGTTCCTGCGCATCTGATTGGTTCAGATGATTGCGACTGCAGTCGCGCGACTGAAAAATCGAGCGGCGAGCGACTGTGCCAAAGTAGTCGCTTTGCGACCAAAACGGCCATTTGCGACCGTTTGCGACCAACTTAGTCGCGCGACCATTGCTAGTCGCCGGTGTGAACGGGCCTATAAGGTGAGTTGATGTAAAGCACATTTCCTCGGACAAAGTGTGCATAAGAAATATATCTCGAAATACGTTTATCTCACTCTCTCTCTCTCTCCCAGAGAGTCCGGCTGGCCGAAGACGCCTCCAAGACCCAAGGTCTGGCCGCCGCCTGAGGAAGGGGGGCTCCGGTAGGGCTAGTCTCCCGGCCCCCGCCTCCCTTGACCCCAGCAAGGACACAAATAAAGTTATGTCTCTCTCTCTCTCTCTCTCTCTCTCTCTCTCTCTCTCTCTTTTTTTTTTTTGCTTTGTTGCATACGTTCAGCCTGCTCTCTAGCAAGTGCGGTACGGTACGCTTTATTTAAAAATGTTACCTAAATAACGAATAATTTGAATATACCAATCACCTCGTTTCAAAGGTGTTTGCCTGTTGGTACAAATACATTCGTAGTACATTTGCACGATTAGCCCGAATAATCCACTTCAACTATGAATAACCTACTGACCGCGCTGGAAATAAGTACGTCCCTAGAAGTTGGAACAGGGAACGAACGCTTCCTATTTTATAATTTAACAAATATAACGCAGCTACGGTGACCAAGATAAACGTTTCGCCATGCGCACCCTCTCAATAAGAAACAGTTGGGAGAAACAACGGCGGCAATACCTCCCGTCTATCGTATGGCCGCAGGTGCACGGCTACCTGTGTCCAAAGAAAGCCCACACAGCGAGCGAGCGTGAGAGGCGCGAGAGCCGAAAACGAACCGCGTGCTGCTACATGTTTAATAAAGCCTCGTGCGCCTAAAACCCGCCAATGGGCGTTCCATGTTCAGGACGGCGTGGCCGCGAATATCATACATACGGGCTGCAGACACGGTTGGCGCGCGATGAGCGCGGCGTCGCCCGAGAGAACGCTCGTCGATCGTCGCCCCGTGCGCCCTTTTCTCTTCCTCGAGGCGCGTGCATCGCGTACCACCGCTCGCAGGCCGCGCACCGGCGGCGGCGTCGTGACTCGCGTGAAACAGAATCCAGTGCACGCTCGGCTAGCCCACTCGACTATATAAGCAAGCACTCGCGCCTACTATAGCGCATCAGAAGTTCAGCCGGCTTCTATTATGGGCACGCGCCCCATGCACAGTCGCCAACGAAAGCGCACGCACGATGAGCGCCCAGATTGCCGAGCACTAATAACGCGAGCTGCCGCTCCATCCACGGCCCTGATGCGCCCGGATACTCGCGTACAGGTTCGGGAGCGCATTACACGGCGCGCGCACGACAACATTTAATGAACTGCATCTTCGCCCACATCGTGAGCACTAAACTCACACACCAGGGCGCGCAAGGAGGACCCAACAGCACCTCGCCCTCACTGTTCGCGTCAGCGACCAAGCTGGCAATGTGGAAAGTATGTTACTTAGTCGACCTCAGTTTCGCGTCCAAACTGTAACAGCGTCTGTTGTTTTCATCTCTACAGGGAACGTTCGCGTTAAAATTTTCACGCGGAAATATTATGCCATCGAGAGGACTGACGCCGCAGAAAAAGGCTCTGCAAGCACTACTGCGCTTTGATCCACCGGCCTACGTGAACGACTCCGACTGGAACGTCCCTCCTGGGTGTGCGTTTGTCTCTCTCCTTATTTTATCGCTTTCTCTCTCTTTACAACCCCTACATCCCCACCCCTGTGCAGGGTAGCAAACTGGTTACTAGTACCAGGTTGACCTCTTTGTATCTCCTTTAAATCTCTCTCGCTTTCTCCTTACGCCAAAACGCAATAAAATATCGCTCTGAAGCAGAGGAACATCCCATCGAGGAAAACCGCGAAACACAGTATCCAAAGAGGCAGCTCGTTTAAACGTACAGACACAAATAGTACAAACAACAAAAAAGAATCGAAGCTCCACTATTTCATACATGTCAAATCGATACGGTATGAGTTTCGATCACTAACACAACATATGCTGTATATATGCAAATATATAATGCTGCATATAGTTTAATGAAACAAGTGCCCGCATCAGTGTGGCATTAACCGAAGCAATCAGCCAAGCTTGAGTAACTCAGCCAATCTATACAGTGTGCATCAGCATGATCGCGCGCGCGTCCACGAGAGCAATCTTTTTCATTTTCTTTTTTTTTTTAGGCAGAATCCCGCAAAACAAGACATTCTGTCGTTGACCGCGTGTTCGGTTATGGGTTCGATTCCCAACCGCGGCGGCCGCATTGCGTTGAGGGAGGAATGCCACAGCACTCATGTACGCCTTGCTTTGGGCTCACGTCAAAGAATCCGAGAAGTAGCGGTTCTGAGATCCCAGAGCGTTGACGCGCGAAGAGGTGACGCGCGGCCGTGTTATCGAGCGGCAGCGCGGTTGCGCATGAAAGCACCGAGACTTCGAAACATCCGCAACGCTCGCGCATGAGTTCAGTTAGATCACACAGTTTTCCGTTTGCTAACGGTTCCACTTGAACAACTAAGGCTTTTTTTTTATATAATACAGATTACTTATTTATACTTATTTCTGTAGTACGTGCGATCCATACTGAATATTTCCGGTAAGATGATTTCGTTAGTCGAAAACTTGCGAAAGAAATGCAACTGGGAACGCACGCGCGCCATGCACGGAAGGATGTTCGGTCCGACGGCACGGAACATCCGCGAGCATGTATTACACGCTTCCTCGCAGTGAAGACAGCTGGGTCGACTTTAATTTTGCTTCGTTTCTTTTTCCTCGTACGCACGCGCTGAATTCATGAAAGAAAAGAAAAAAAAAGTTTCCCGAAGGACATAACAACGGTAACCGTTCCGCAGGAATCCGAAACGGCATTCCCCTCGCAGAGACGGACGGATGATGCTGGTCGCGCTATTTATGCCAGCGGTTGCTCCGCGAGTGCGCTGCGTCGTGCTCGCGACGCTAGCGCACCTTAGCGCACCGCGCGGGCCATTAGCGCCAAAACGGCGGCGGTGCGCGCGCCGCCGCCGCCGCGTGACAGGACAATCCCTGTGAGGCGCGAAGGCGCTGGTGTAGCCAGGCAACGTGGGCGTTGCGGGCGCGAGTGTGCATCCGCCCAAAGAGGCGAGGCATACAGTACAGCCGGAAGGAACGACGACGCCGAAAAGCAAAAATAATAATCTTGTCCGTATGGCCCCACTTTTTTTTTTTGTCGGCGTTTCTTCTTGCGACGGCTTTTACGTCGCCCGCCTTCCTCTCGGTTTCCCGCTTTCGTCGTCGGCATCAATTACGAGCGAGACCGGGCGCGGGTATAAACGCGGGGGAAAATGACACGCGTGCCTACACAAGTCGATGGAAGCGTTATACGGTACAGCCTGTACAGCGCTAAGAAAAGGAAAGCGCGCTATATACGCCACGCGGGCAATTCCGTCCGTTCCGTTTCATCAACGCGTGAGCACACGAAGGCTATAACGGCTAATGGAACTGTCCACTGAAATGCGGAAGGGGAGAGCTCAAGACAAAGGAACTATTATAAATCGACTACGCTTAATGAACGAGAGACAAATAATTGCAAGGAGTGCGTCACGCGTAGCGCGATTGTATAGCCCATATAGACGAGGTCGAGTCGAAAGCGCCGGCGCACGCTGCAGAAGAGACAAGGAGGCGAAAGCGTAGATGACGAAACGGCGCTTGGAGAGGAAGTGGCGATGCGCCGTACGGGCCGTTGCGAGCCTGCGCGCAAAGCAATTTGATTATCGAACAAGTTACGATAATCAGAAGTGTCGCGCGAACAAATATTCACGCGAAGCTTTCATCGCGAACCCTCCCACACCTTCCTGACCATGCTGACATTCGTCTGTTTCGCCGAACAGTTTCGCTGGTTCGATCCCAGCCGCGGCGGTCGCATTTCGATGGAGGAGAAATGCTGCAGGTTCGTGTACTGTGCGATGCCAGTGCACGTTAAAGAACACCGGATGGCCGAAATTTCCGGAGCCCTCCACTACAGCGTGCTTCATTATGAAATCGTGATTTTGGCACCTAAAGCCACACAAGTTGTTGTTGTTGTTGTTATTATTATTATTATTATTATTATTACTATTATTATTATTATTATTATTATTATTATTATTATTATTATTATTATTATTATTATTATTGCCAAATACATGAAAGTGCTTAAAAGAAAGATTGACTGACGTGACCAATAAAGGGACAGAACCTTGGTTCGAAAGGTTCGATGCCGAGAGAGAGAGAGAGAGAGAGAGAGAAACCTAATACACAACTTCAGCGGTCAACCATAATACTTACTGCACCTATCCTACAGATATATAGGACAATTAGGTTGTGGCACGCGTTATTTTCAGCAATAAAAATTTCAGGAAAAGAAAGAGAAGCAGAACAAGTTGGTTGGTTGGTTGGTTTATGGTGTTTAACGCCCCAACTGGGCGACTCATGCTATGAGAGACGCCATGGTGGAGGGCTCCTGGTAACTTCAACCGCCTCGGTTTTCTTAACGTGCACTGACATCGCGCCGCTAGCATTTCGCCTCGATCGAAATGCGACTGAGACGCATAATATACACTACAGGGGGCTCCCAGAGACTTGACGCTTTTTTCTGAGTAACGAGATTGTGCGTCTTTATTCGGTATCGATATAGTGGAGCGAGCAACACAAAGATGAGAGATCATGCTCCAGTCGTTAAGTGAAACGAAACGACTCACGACGAACGCAACGTGCGACGCCCGGCCCTCAATAAACGAAAATCCGAAAACCCCTTTCTGCACCTCTTTTTTTTTTTCGCGTAATTTTTGTCATGCAGGGTCTTACGTACATTGAACAACTTTGCATTTCGCGGCCTGTAGAAAAATCAACATGTCGCGCATCGATTTGGCTACTCGTGGTGTCTGCAAAGGTGCAAACGGCTTTCTGGTAACAGGCACTTTCAATCAATTTATATTTCTGCCGACTCAAACTGTGAGAAAGAAAGGTGGTGGCGGTGGTGATGCTGCTACAGGCGGTGACAGCCTGGCAGACATGGCCGGCAATTGCTCTGCCCGAGCGTCTCTTACCAAGAATTTTTTACCAAGCGTCACTTAGACCATTATCTCGCAGATAAGTTAAAAGAGTAACAGACCCTTCCTTGCGAACCATCCGCGCACCTTCTGGAAACGCAATCTGTCCAGTGCACTCGTGAGGAAACCCCATTATTTCCATTCTGTTCATGAGCTTCCTCCTTTCACTGCAAAAACGCTTGTAGTAGTCGAGCGCGGCACTACCATGAGGAAAAGAGAGGATCCTTTGGCTTACGTGAACGACGTAATCCGAGATTGAATGGGCATTCGGTAGAGCGGCCTCGGAAGACAGAGTGAGAGAGAAAAAAAAAAGCGCTTCTTGTTCTCTACAAAAAACAACATCACAGAGGACAATTAAACGGCGCAGTGAGTGGGTGAGCACAACTTTATTGTTCCTTGTGCAAGTGGCTTCCACGAGACCGCTGATGCACCTAAAGAGGTATAAGCAGTATCCACGTTTGAGGAGTTTTACTTCTTTGGAGTCCTATACGGGCTAAATAAGTGGTCTGTGTTGCTCTTCTTGAAAGCTCCCTTCTTTAATAATAATATCTGGGGTTTAACGTCCCAAAACCAAGATATGATTATGAGAGACGCCGTAGTGGAGGGCTCCGGAAATTTCGACCACCTGGGGTTCTTTAACGTGCACCTAAAGCTAAGTACACGGGCCTCAAACATTTTCGCTTCCATCGAAAATGCGGCCGCCGCGGCCGGGATTCAATCCCGCGACCTTCGGGTCAGCAGTCGAGCGCCATAAACGCTAGACCGCCATGGCGGGGGTCTCCCTTCTTTCGTTCGTGCGAAAAATGCACATTAACCGGCATATCGATGCTCCAGAGCACGCTTGATATGCTGCACTGATTTTCTACTCCGGTGACAGAAAAAAAAAAAAAAACTATTCGAACACAGGCTACCCGTTCGTTTCTTATTTTTATTTTGCACACGAAAGAAGTAAAACAGCTGTGGCGACAGGAAAGCCTCTACGTTACGCGTCCGGCTTCTAGCACATGACTAGTTAAGAAATAGTAATAAACAGCAGAGGTAAGCGTAAAGCGGCATGTTTTTCGCACGTTAATCTCCGCACTGCATCAACCGGATCAGACGGACAAAACAAAAATGTATTCGCACCACTCGCTTCATTTACGCAAAGGAAGGAGTCACGTGATGACGGGCCGTGAACCAGAGGCGAGCAAAAAAAGAAAAGAAAGAACAAGGTACTATAGTGCTCCCCTTCGGACTCGTGATCGATGCCTTCGACAGCGTCGTCTAATTTCGCAGCTTATGAGCTCAGAAACCAAGCCCATATTTTCCCACATGTCACATGCACAAAAGTCTCTTGTATTAAAAAAAAAGAAAAAAACTCTAGTATATCCCAACAACGCGGTCTCATATGATTCAAATGATTTTCACTACTTTAGTAAAACTTGTTGTTGGGCTAGTTGGCGCACGTTCTTTTTCAGTTGGTGACGCTATTTTCTTTCGCCTTTTCTTCTCGGTGGTTTACGTCGTCGAATTTTCTCGTAATTTTCACTACGTACGAATTAGACGTATCTATTCCCTCTGTTATCTATATTAATGTCCAATATGAGGAAAAATGTGTGCGCGTGTGGGCGCGAAGGGGAGAGGGGGGGGGGGGGCGGGGCAGAGAAGAAGAGAAGTGTTATACTGCATTGCACCAATGGTTGTTGGGGTTACAACGTGAATTAACGCGACGTATATACGCGGTACAGAAACACGAAAAAAATCCACAAAAGCGCGACGTCCCCATTCTTCCGGTGGGCGGTTACAACGACCTTCTACACATGTCGTGGGCATCGAGCAAAGGTTTTTCACGACTATTCCGAACGCGAGCGGCGCGCACGCGGACAGCGTGGCGCCATCCCGCCGGCGACAGCGAAGGCGCCCACGGCAGGGGTTCTCGCGCGACCCGAAGAGTGGGCCGCGCCGGTCCTCGTCGCGGGGTGAACGCACCGCGACAGAAGACAGGTGTCGGCAGTCGCTATCGGCCACGGCGCTTTCAAGCCACGCACGCGCAAGGGCCCCCAGAAGGAGGAGGCACTGACAAGGGTCTCGCGCTGTCCCGACAGCTCGGCCCCGGAAATCGGGGACGTCACTTAGCGCCGGAAGAACAAGAGGTCCGCGCAGCCATAAAGCCCGAAAGGATAGGACACAAAACGGCCACGGGTTAATACGGGGGTGCGGCCTCGCGTGCCCCTCTACTCCTCAAAGCGGGCGCATTTGTTCGCGACGGTGCGCGCAAGGACCATTTGCCGGCTCCCCCAGTGTCGAGTGCCATTACTGCAGCGGCCCACCAAGCGCTCGCGTGCGAAGGACACCGGCATCCGGATGAGAGATGGCACAAAGAGGCCGCCCTCTGCGGGCTGCGTTATTTCGCCCTACAGTTTAGTGCCGTCTTTCATTCCTGGCGTGCGGCAACAGCTTTGGCACGCTCGCTGCGGCAAGTGCGAACCTCCGGCGGACAAGTCGTGATACGTCACTGCGGGTGTGTCGCACCCTCGAATCATGCAGCAGTCCAAGGAGCACGCCCACCTTGATTGCAGCGACGCAGCACCACCTTTGGCGCTCGGAGCGCGTTGGGATGCGAGATGGTGATATGGGATGGACAGGCTTTGAAGTGAGGGAAGCTCAGAGCAAAATGAGATTCGAAGAGAGGCTGAGGAAAATGAAGAAGAGTAGATGGGCAGAGAAGGTTTTCAGGTATTTGTATAGAAAAAGCGTTGACACGCAGTGGAGAAAAAGAACTAGAGGAGGCTCACCAGTAAATATACGGCTAGCAGTGCGGGCGATATGGCAACAAGGAGCATTAAGCGGAAGGTCAGAGAGGTGGAGAGGACTTATTGGATGGCAGCGATGGAAAAGAAGCCGGCTCTGAGTAACTACCGAAAGGGAAAAAACGAAATAAGGAGGGAAAGGTTTTTATGGTAATTCAAGGGGAAGCGCTTTACTGTTTGAAGCAAGGTCGGGCTGCCTTAGAACGCGTAGTTATAAAGCGAGATTCGGTAACGAAGAAGAACAATGTACATGCTGCGGGGGAACTAAGGAAACGATGGAACATGTACTGATTGAATGTGGCGATATTCACCCAGGTATACGTGTGGGCATGAGTCTACATGAAGCCTTGGGTTTTATGGACAACAATGGAAAGCTGAACACGTCCGCGATAGAAATAAGTAAGAGACGGTTTTAGAGTATTGGTGGCAGAAAAGTAGAGATAAAGAACAAAAATAAATAATGGGGGAAAAATAAGGTCATTCTGTCTTAAGAGGCAGAGAGATGGACCGTGAATTTATATTTTTTTTTTGGTATAATAACATAGATTTAATCAATGTAGATAAGGTAGTAGGCCAACATGAAACAAGGAAGCTTTTTTTTTCTTTTTTCTTTTCTTCGAGCCTGGTGGCAGACATGTCATCGCCCCGTTATAAAGGGGACGCTCATAGCATCCATCCATCCATCTTTTCGGTCGTCGTGCCCGAAGGTACACATATGGATGTACGAGTGGGGCACGCAACATTAGGGAAGCGACCGCTGGAAGAAAGCTTGTTTGCGCGCGCCGATGAAAGTCAAGAGGGAGGGGAGGGGGAGTTGCGCGCTGATTATAAATGAGAAGCTGCAACAGGGCTGTCTGGCCTGCTACGTTAGCGTCGTGAGCATTCGCAAGCTGCCTAGAGAAAAAAAAAAAACCCTTAAATTTTAGAAAATTAATTCTAAGGTATTACGTGCAAAAAAGCATCGATCTGATGAGGCACATTGTCATAAGAACCTCCGGGTTAATTATGGCCACCTCTGGTTCTTCCTCTCTTCATGTGCAGCAGTACCTGCAGTTTTAATCAGAACGACATACAGATAAGCGAGTTTAAATGCGGCCGCCACGGCTTTAGGATTTGACCACAGCCGAGTTGCATCATAGCGGCGACCAATAAAACGTTGACGTCAGCAGCGGTTCCCCTGATGAGCGTACATGCGGTAAGCGCGCCAGTGGCCCACGCACGCTTTTCCGGTTTCAGCAACCACCAGGACTAAACGAAATTCCCCTCACGAATCAAAGATTATGTCATGGCTCGATGTTTCCTACGTTGCGCTGAAAAAAAAAAAAAAAAAAAGAAAGGAAGAAAAGAAACGCCGTACGAATTCTTGAAGCTCGCTCTCGGCTGACTAGTCGCCCGTCGCCACGCTCGTAACGTTCATTTCGGGTGTTTTTGTTGGCCGCAATCACAATAGGCAACCAGAAGGAAAGCGAGAACTCCAAACCTGGCGGAAATTCTTTTCCGCGATTGTTCAAGACGCTCACTTTTACTCTGCCGCCGCCTTCTACTTCTACCTACTTAATAATAATAATTGTTCGGTTTAACGCCCAAAAAACTACGACATGATTATGAGGGACGCCGTAGTGGAGGGCTCCGAAAATTTCGACCGCCTGGGGTTCTTTAACGTGCACCTAAAATCTAAGTACACGGGCCTTAACAACTTTCGCCTCCATCGATAATGCGGCCGCCGCGGCCGGCGTTCGATCCCGCGACCTTCGGGACAGCAATCGAGCACCATAACCACAAGACCACCGTGGCGGATACTTCCACCTAATTTTCGTTGCAAATGAAGTGAACGCATACCCCTTTGTCTCGTTTCTGAGCTTTTTATTTCGTACCTAAATTAGCTGTGCATACAGAACACGGAGAAGGAATAGCCTTGACCACTTCAAGCTGTTGTTTACAGGAGATGCATCAACAGAAGATACATAAGCGGACACCCCTGGTTGCGCGGCGGCGGATTCGCTCGGCTGTGCGAAAGCGAGATGTCGAATCCTTAGCCGCCATTTTGAATTTGCGGCAGGATATTTACAACGCGTGCTTTATATGCTAGTGTCCCAGTGCAGCCGCAGTATGGGTTCCGGTGAAGTGGAAAGGCATTCCGCTATCGTCATGGCGAAAAAAATCGGTTCGACGCCGATCGTGCTCGCCGCCTTACATTTTCAGCGAGCTTTACCGCTTTCGCCTGCCTCCGAGCTCTAGTGGTAAGACAGTGGAAATTGTTGACTGGTCAATGCCTCTAGCAAGTGTGAGTGCTGACTCGCAGGGTGTTGTACACGAAAAAGTGCAGTGCCTGCAGTCGTTCCACGAATGACTCCGATCGTTCGTGATGCAAATCGGTCAGGTGCCCTTGTCGACCACTTCCTTTCGCAGTTGCACCGGCACAGCAACCAAACAAGCACCCATTTTCTTACTTGCCTTATCATACGATAGGGAGACAGCACTGCTAACAAGCAGGTCGCATAGCCGAATGGAACACAATAGCTTTATCACATCTCTTCTGTTTGCCGTTTTTCCTCCCTCTCTCTCTCGCTGCTACGTTTGAATATTTGCAAAGCCTAAGGCCACCGGCATGTTGGCACTGGCTTGCAAAGGCCAGTGCCAACACGCCGTTTTCCACTTGCAAAGGCCAGTGGGAAACGTTTTGCACTGAATCGTATATGGAGGCGGCGCCAGATCGGCTACACTTCGAGCTACACTATACGATCGCTGAGAGACTCTTGGCACGCACAAGTTATACCCTCACGCCTTTTATAGCATACCGATCTTTTTAGCAGAGGCGTCGGCAAAACCATCGTCCTCAAAACGAAAATAATAACCAAATTCTACTCGCAATCGTAGCTACGCTAGAAGCTTTAACAGTTCGCTGGTGACTCCGGTGAGAAACGAAGCCTCAAATCAGACAAGCAGCTTCTATTTATGCCCTATTGCGCCTAAACTGACAGTACACAAACGTTCTCCATTCCACGGTCATCGAAATGTGTTGGAGAGCCCGTTTAGGTTGTACAGTAAACTCTCACTTGTACGAACGTCGGTTTAACGAATATTTCAGAATAACGAACTTTTAGAAAATCCCCGGCGATTTTCTTATGCATTCTATGCAAAAATCTTTCAGTTAAACGAATTTCAGAATAGTGAATTTTTCAGTTGAACGAACTTGATCCGCGGACCCAGGCTCATTTTTAAAATCAATTCAACGAAGTTTTGTGCACTGCAGCACTGGCATAGCCGATGCGAGCCGTCTCTAAATCACCCATCCATCGGCGAAAACGAGCCACGTGCGCATCAGTTCGCCCCTTCTTTTTTTGTCTGTCTCATCGGCATCATCGGTATTGTGCGGCCATCTTCATGTGCCAGAGGCAGCTGTGCACAGAAACGTACTCTCTGGAAAGCTTTGTCTCTTCTTGCGCTTTAAGGGCACCAGTTCAAATTAAAATTACAGATTCCTTTTCAAATAAATTGCATTTCACACTTTTGACTCTGTCTGCAGTGCCCAATGCTGTTCCATATTCTACTGAATATTCAGTTTAGTGAACTTTCAGTTGAGTGAACTATTTCCTTGGGTCCCTTGAAGTTCACTCAATTGAGAGTTCACTGTATAAGGTTTCTGCGACTGTAAGAAAACACGCGAAACTGAAAGGCGGACGATAACGTCGATTTGGTGCGAGAGCCGTTAAGTGACATGAAGTATCGACTTTTTAAAGAGTCTATTCTAAAGGAACGCAGCAAAGGAAGCTTCGAGAGCTTTTCTTGCGCCATAGCAACCTAACCGCACTCAACGCGGTGGCCCAGCGGCTACAGCGTACGGTGCCGAGTCTGAGTGTTAAGACTCAGACCATATTTCGGTGAAGGTGAAATGCAACAACGCTCGTGTACTAACATTTACGGACACGTCAGAGAACACCGGATGGTCAGAATTAACTTGAAGTCAACCACTACGGCGTGCCTCGTAATTTTTTATCCTTGAAATCCATGACGTCCCAATGAAGAATTCGGGGCAAAATTGATAAATGACACTTCATTATTTGCCTCTTTTTAGCGTTTCAAAATGTGCTCCCGTTCCCAGAAATGTTTTATGGTACATGCTGCCTACGCGGTAAGCCTTAAAACGAAAAGTGATATTCCTACATATTTGCTCGAAAGATCAGCGTATATGTAGGCTTGTAATTGTGCGATATCATTGATACGCTTAGCCGTTTTCATTTTTTTAATCCGCCCACAACTTCGCCCACGAAACGTCGTCCACTCACAAGGAAGAAAGCTAGTCACTTCCCACGCATCAATGTAGCCTACAGTATGCCGAAAAGCGACCTCAAAACGCAATCCAACCACCTCTTGGTGGCAGAGAATCCGCTAAGGACAGCGCAAAAAGCGCTTCAAAACCGGACAGATATACAATCTGCGAATGCGGTCAGCGACTCCGGGCATCTCTGCCCAAGCGGTGTGTACGAAACAAAGGAGAAGAAGCACCGAAGAAAGTCGCGGAGGGAGAGAGTGGTGGGGAACATCCACGAAGGTGGGAAAGGAGATGGCCCCTCTCCGCGCCACACCAGATGTGGCAGCTAGGGACCTTAGTGGCAGCGGGTGGTGACCACGTGGCCAACAACCACAACCGGGCGCGCAGGTCACGTGGCTCGGGAAGCCTGACATCACGTCCGGCTATTCCCTCCTGCCTCTTGCGGGGGTGAGGGGAAGCCATACGCGCCGGCCGGCCGCCGTAGGCATGCGGTCAGTAGGCAAGGCCTCGCACAGGTAGAGGGGACCCTCACTTCTTCGCCCCCCCCCCCCCCCCACCACCACCCGTACCACCCCCAACCTCTTGCGCTTACCGAGGTCGCCCGAGCGGGTCACGAATTCCTACTTTTGTTTACAAACAAGGACAGCGCTACAAAAACGCCGAGCCGGCCACACTCCCGCTCTCAATGCGCACAAAAACAGGAAAAGGTGGGGTGGGGGCAACTTTTGCCCGAAAATTCCGCTGAAGTCTTTTCTTCGCCTCCCCGGGTTTTCTCCACTTGGTGTATGAGAGACTGGAACCCAGCTGCCGGTGACCCTTCCACCTGAGATTTTCTCCTCTACGTGCAAGTAGATGTGATCGAGAAATTGGAGGACCGTCGAAAACTGTGCAGACCAAGCGACACGTCATGCTGCACGAACTTGTGAGAGGCTTCGTACATACGCGTCCTATCACTTCGGCTTCATACAACAGTAGCCAAGTGATTACATCAAACTTTTAAGTCAGCGCAAAGAAGCACATAGAGCTTTCCTGCATTTTGCACATAGACATTTTCGCTTTTTCAGAAGCTGTAGTAGAGTTATTGTATATGTAGACCTAAATATTGGCTATGCACTCTAGCGACTGAGCGCGAGCGTTTGTATGCTCAACTAAGCGAAGCTACTTATGTGCAACAAATTTACACAATAATGAAGTGTGATGTATCATCATTTTATCACACAGATTCTAGCTATCGGTAGTTTTACAACTTCATTAGTGTGAACGAACACGAAATCGTTGAAACTGAAAGCATGAACACAACGCAGCGTTTCCGTGAATGAATGCCCGCGTACACAACCGGAAAAATCGCAGCGACCATAAACGCTCTATTTGTGGATCACGCAATCAGAAGAAAGAATGTTGCGCCGCGAACAGGGCTGAGAGACATGAACCCATAAAACGTTACAGCCCGCTGGCCAGATTGCGGCGACAGAAATTACCAGAAAGTACGAATTAAAAACGAGCGAAAATAAATGGGACAGCGACACAACAGGCATGCGATAAAGTTCGCCGCAGGGTGAACGGACCGGCGAAAGAGCCACGAAATCTCGGGAGAGTGACGTCACATCATTTCCCGGTTGGTCCGCTGTCGAGCACGAGCAGCGAAACTCGCTGGCCGGCACGGCCGACAGACGGGTTTCGACAGCCACGTGACATACTTGAAAGCGACTCGAGAAATGGTGAAACGCGCCGATGGAGGAATCCGCATACGCTGCGACGCGGTGAATTCCTGTCGAACCGACTGTATCCGCCCGCTACGTGACATGACGAGCGCGAGCAAGTGATGTTCGCGCGAACACCGGCACCTTGGACACCCGAAGCTGACAACGCCACGCCGAACATGCGAGTACGTCAGTAACCCGATGATAGTCCAACGAGCGTTCTTTCACTCTT
Source organism: Rhipicephalus sanguineus (assembly GCF_013339695.2). Lineage (NCBI taxonomy): Eukaryota > Metazoa > Arthropoda > Arachnida > Ixodida > Ixodidae > Rhipicephalus > Rhipicephalus sanguineus. The sequence continues at coordinate 214,719,268 of NC_051176.1, read as the reverse complement.
GCAACGCAGGGGGTATCGAAAATGTTCAGCAACACGCGCAGCATCACGTTGTACCGAAATGTAAACAAAGCAACATGCCGTCCGGAATGCACGGTAACGAGGCGTCCCAAAAGAGGTGCGCTGTTACACTGTGATCCGTGCGATTACGCCCTATAAAAGAGAGCTCATTCGGACCAGCGAATAGAGGCGAAAGTGTGGATGTACTCACATCTTCAGCCATGGAACACGCCGAAGGCAGCGGCCGGTGAATATGCGCGATTAAGCGAACACACCGGCATGAGTACCGCAGCGGGCGAAATACCAATGAAGCGATGGTGGCGCCTCCGCTGGAGCCTAGCGGTGACAGCCACAACTACAGCTCCCTCCCCGATCCTCCTCTGTGGCGTCGGTCGCTCTTCTCCTCCTCCTCGGGGCGCGGCACGCGCTTTGCATCCCTCCCCCATCCTTTCCGTGCCGAGCTATCTCGCTTTCGGTTTACCTCACTTGCCTATTCATCAATTCAAATGCAGCTGGGCGTAACGTATACATCAGCAAGCACATACGTGCGCAATATGGGCGTGCGAATAAAAACCAAACGAACGCGCGAAAATTAATACGCGTGTATACTCAAGCCGGAGGCACGAACGCCACAAAATGCGGCAGGGGGGTTACATTTTGGGAGCTTTCCGGCTTGTGATGCTCGTGTTTCGGCGCGGAGTCACGATCCTGGCAGAATTGAGCGTACGGGGTTTTTCAGTGGCCGAGCCGCGCAGCCCTCGGCACGAAACGAAAAGTCCTCTCGCTGGCCTGCACAGCTACACCGGCTACTTATAATCATTTCTGTCTTAGCCATTCCTTTTCGACATTCCCGATGTAAGCTCTCCTTGGCTGTGCGTACTAAGTTCTAATCAATCGCGGCAGCACCCGCGAGCACATACTGAACAGTTCTGAGTGCTCGCGTTTTCTAAGCTACGTACGTACTTAGATAAATATTGTAACTGAAATGAAATCAGTCGATTTACATTGCCCCTGTGTACTAGTGACCCAGAGTTGACAGGGAACAATGTGAAAGCGGATGTTGTGAAAATATGCATACTTTGTACAAAGCGAATAAGGTTAACAAGGGGACCTTGGTAAAGACCTTGGTTGCGACCAGCCTTCACCATGGCAAAAGCACTACGTTCTATAGCAAGGACACAGGAACGTCGCTGCAGCCGATAATACGCGCGGGAGTCGACGTAGGTCGTGCCAGAAAATCCCCGCCCGACGATGTGTCAAGATAACTGGGCAAAACAATGCATTTCGACACTATACCTACATAATGTATCCATTCATGCAATCGCAAGTACGGCGCGTCCAAGCGGCGTTCGCATGCTGCTCGTACGGCTCATCCAGCCGCCGCGGTGGTACTGTAGGTGCTCGGCTGCTGACCCGAAAAACGCGGGTTCCATCCCGGTCGCGGCGGTCGCACTTCGATGGAGGCGAAATGCTAGGGGTCCGTGTACTAAAGATTTAGGAGCACGTTAAAGAGCCCCAGGTGGTCACGATTTCCGGATCCCAAGCCTCATAATCATATCGTGGTTTTGGCACGTAAAACCCCATAAATGAATGACGACTCAAGTTCGCTACTGACGCACGTTGTTTCGGAGACAAAGCGATGAAAGCCCTCCAAAGCAGTTTTCTGTCAGGTATTCTTTCATGCAATAACAGTCAGTCTCTTAGCAGCGAAGTAGCAAGACCTTTGTAGGGCGTTTCCTTCTTTTTCTATGGAAAGCTCCCGGAAAGTGTCCGCTGAAAACCACAAACTCCATTCCTTTGTTGCTCTGTCAGAATAAAAAAATAATGCATAAAACGCGAGTGTCTTTTGCTCCGGAGAGGCCGTGCGCATCGGTGCGTGCATTTTACAAGCTCCGCAAGCCGCCCATTTACAACGTTCTCACTTGCAAAGAGCCCGGGATACAAGCGGACCTGAGGGATTTGGTACGACAGCAGGACGCCAACGCTACGTGGTCAAGCTCTGCTTACAGCTCAGGGCATTGTGAGCTCTTGAGTTACTAAGACAAATCTCGACAATAAACAAGGATCTTTGCGCTGTTTTCGCTTGTAAACAAAGGCGGTATCCACGAAACGGAGACGGGGAGTTACGAGATCCGGATTTGAATTTACTGCATTTCTCAACCATATCTTCACTCACTCTTGTATGACAAGAGTTATATATATATATATATATATATATATATATATATATATATATATATATATATATATATATATATATATATATATATATATATATATATATATATATATATATATATATATATATATAAATGAGCACCGAGAACAGCGGTGTCTCCAGCTTTCAGAAAACTAATAACTCTTTAATCCGCATAAAGCACAGATCTATAGTATATTGCAGAATACGCGTTTACATTGCATGCGAAAATGCGTCCACGCCGCACAATGACATCACTGGTTGAAAAGCTAGTTCTAAAGTATATATGTAAGACCATGTCATAGAGTTCCTATCGAGTTTTGTCCCGAATTCACGTGAATACGCGCACGACAGCGACACCAGACATCTGAGAGACTCGTGCTCTGCGGCTCTGCGCGGGAACACAAGGCATATAATCACATAGGGGCTTGCATATTGTACAGAATGCGTTGCTTTGGCTGCACCGTCGCCAATCGGTGTTTCCGTAATGTGTACGATCCACGCGTTATTCAGTCCGCAGCACTTAAATCTCGATGGAACAAACAACCGAATGGTTTGCGACACCACGAAGACTGACGTATCCCGTGACTTGCGTCGATCATGCTGCCGCCGAGCAACACACACACGCTCATCTCAAACGAACAAACATCGCTCCTTGTACTCCTTGTACTTGCAAATATCCTATCGGAATTTCGGTCACCGCTTTGTAAACACCGAAAAGCGAGTCGGCGAAACGGAAGAGTTACGTCACCGCTTTCAAGTCGCGTGACGCCGTGCTTGTACTACATGCATATCGAGTGGCCAGCTTTACTAACAGCCGTGTGCTAAGTACCGCAGTCCAAAAGATTAACAGTGCAGCAACTTCGTTCGCAAGAATTAAGGGAGAGAGCGGGCGCAGGGTGTTTCTGTATAATGTATACTTTAAATGTATATATACAAAGTGACACATCGCTGAAGATCGTGTGCTGCGGCTTTCAGTTAGCGAGCACAAGGTCGCAATCTCCACTCGGTTTCTGTAAAGGTTCCCAAAGTACCTGAAATCAATCCGAAGTCGCCTGAAATCATGGCTCAGTCTGAGAGCTTTGGAGCGTTCGTTTGCGGACATCGAAATGGTCTGAAACTATATCATGTAGTACAGATTCATGGCCGAAAAACAGCGCAGAGAAAAGTAACAGAGGACAAGACTAGCCAGATATGTATTACAGGTTTGCAAGCCCAGCCTTTATAGACAGCGTATAAAACGAAATCTCGATTAAAATTAGACTTTGAGCGTGGTTTCAGCGCTAACTGATGACGGAAGGAAAACACAACGGATTCACGCTTTCGAGATGCCCGCAAACTACAATACCCGATTAAGCAAGACACAAAACGCGGTAATTAGACAAACATGGGTTCATAACAAGCATATATCGGAGACGGCGCAACGATATTTTAAGATGACCACTATAGACCAGAATATTCATCGCTTGTAGGGGGGCACCCATTTCTCGGCGGGGGCTGCGCGGGCAAGTTGAAACGAGTCAACATGCACGATAGCGTTCGGCCCGTCTCTATCGTATGCTTGCCGCACCTGTGGTTCGGTTACGTCACAGCTGCAGCCCATGCAGGTCCCAGTTATCACCAGCAGCCCTTCTGCTGCAGGTGATAACTGTGTTCGAGATTATGAATGCTTGCTCTAAACGCGAGTGCGAGAGTAAAATAAGCAGCTTGCGCGACGGCACAGCCTTGATCCACGAGCACTCAACGCTGCCTGAATGATCGCGGTTTCCTCGCATCACCTGCTCACGTGAACGCTGTAAGCCAGTTATGCAGTGAAAGACGTAGCTCAGGCAGCTTCGCAACTTAATAGCTTGCAGCCCCAGGGACACCGAGTCTCTTATTATTACGAAACATGCGTTCGAGGGCGGCACAGGTAGGAGGCCTTGCAGGATGGACGCGTCAAGGGCGATTCCTCTGAAAGGCCGAGCTATAACTGTCCTCAACATGAGGAGCCCGAAAGAGCAATAAAAAAAAAAGATGTGGCCGGAAAAAGCCAACGCGCGGCGATGAGGAATTTTTGAGCTATTCGATACGGCTCGGTTGCCAAGTGCCGTGAGCGGAAGTCCGTTTCGAGATGATATCTGCCACCTTTTTTTTTTTTTTTAACACGAAAGTGTTTTATGCCGGGGTCCACCAAGTACATCCGTCACGGATATGACGTTGATAAAATGGACGCCAACGGGTGAGAAAGAAAAAAACCAAGAAAAAGATACCCCGCTGGGAATCGAACCCACGACGTTGCGGCCGCGACGGCAAGCGCCCGACGCTCTACCGACTAAGCCAACTCGGGAGATGCGAGGCACGGCGCGAACGCGCCTTATATCTTTCACACCTTCTCTTTCGCGGCGGGCGGAGCGGGGCGGTGCCGCCGTCTGTGAGAGGTGAAAAGAAGTAATGCTTCACGATCGACACTTACTAGCGCTTACTCCGAGATTGCACGTGATATCAGAGGTCATGGTTAAAGCGTCTCAATACCAGAGAGGTAGACTGGCCGCGCTGGCGTCGCCGAGGCACCCTTGACGCACTTACGTTCTTTGCCTTTGGATTCGTGTTAGCGTGCGTCGGCTCATCGGAGTAGTGCAGCTTCCACGTGCACGAACGGGATTTCTCTGCCGCCGACTGCTTCAATTGCGAGAGCACCGACTAACAAAACTGCTGCAATATGCGTTGCAGAAAGGACGCGATTTCGACGGGCGAATGTCGTGCCTTGGTGGAGCGAGAGCAGCGCCTGCGAGACAGAGGCCAGCGGGACGCACGCGTTTGCGGCTCAGGCTACGAACCTCTACCTCCCGCGTTGCTGAAGCGCAGTGTGTGTTAGTGTATGCATGAGCACAGGCGTCGGCTACCCATTGCTAGAAAGCGCACACCGTGCCGTTTCTCTCCTTAATTGACGACGCTTTGAAGAAGTGCATACCGGGTACCAATGTTGATTATGAGCTTGTTGATATCATCCTTACGCGGGATTCACGATTCGCTGTGTCCAAATATATGTTCGCACCGTCAGCTACCACAGTGGTTTAATCATGATCATGGGCGTTAGTCGTCGCGATAGAGACATGCTGTCAACATGGGTGCATCTACGTCAAACGGTTCTATAGCTGCCAAACACGAATAGACATTGTACAAGCTCTCATATATCATAAGCACTACTTCTGTGAAGACACGTTTCACTTTCGTGTTATACCGATTCCTATGACGGAGGGATCAGCCATGTTTTTATATACAATAGCCAATCCTCAATACGCACGGCGCTGCCTAGTGCACGCACCGCACACTGGGCTAGTGTTGAGTCGCATAGCGAGCGACCCTTGCCTTTTACAGATGCTGTCAGTATACTGAGTTGGAAGAGTGACCAGAAATCAGACAGCAGCACGCATGCAGCACTGCATCTCATGCAGTAAGAGCAGCGCTTTGAGACTAAACGCGATGTTACTATTGGGGTGCTGATGGGCAGAGAGGACCTAAGCAGTAAAGTAAAACATATGGATAGCTATCAAAGGAAATATTCGGTGGAATTATTCATCAAAGTTGTTCCATTCTTGAGAGCTCGCCAGTTGCGTTAGTGAAGCATTCAAAGACCGCATTTCCCCCATTACGCTGACAGCCTTCAGGCGCTACAACTTCACAAGCCAGTGCAGCCAGCTACAGTGGCTAAAAGAAAAGAATACCCGACTACATTATCTTGATTGCATAAAAGAACAGGCACAACAGATATGACAACGCGCGACGCGTTCTGTTGAGCCTTTTATTTTTAACAGCGGAGCTGCATGCATATGACACAGCTCCTTTATTTCTTTATGTCCCTGTCCATATGCAAAAACACCTAGTGTCCCTTATAAGGAGCAGTGCAAGAACTAACTTTAATGCATTAGTTCTTCAACCGCTCCCTCTAGAGCACCAAGGCTTTCATCACTTTAATGCTTCAAATGCGTACCATTTAAAGCATCACATGCATTAACGTGATCAAAACCAGTCGGGATACGTGTTTCGCCACGGCAATCGAGTCGAGCAGCTCCGTTGGCACGGTCGTCCGTAGCAAGTACGGGGGTGGGGGGCATTATCAGAAATCTTGAGGAGCAGCGCGCTTAACGGCGACGAGAGCAGAGACGGGAGTGCACCCGTCAGTTCCGATGGTCATCCACCGAATAGTCTCGGGGTCTGTTTTTTTTTTTTTCATTGCAATTTCACGAGGTGACGACATCAGCGCTCGTGTCGTCTGGTCTCCGCTTTGTCCGTGCCCTCGTGCCCTTTCGCGCTGTAAACAATGAAAATAAATATTTACTTCTTTCATTGTGACGAATTATACTGCGAAGTATCTTTGAAAGCTTTTCACAAAAGAGCAGAGCTCTTTACCGTAGAAGAACGGCAAGTGACGAGCGGGCTTATGTTTATTTGATTGATTGATTGATTGATTGATTGATTGATTGATTGATTGATTGATTGATTGATTGATTGATTGATTGATTGATTGATTGATTGATTGAAGACATTAACTATAGTGGAATTCGCCATACCATGTGTAAATATGCACTTTTATGTCTCGTATAGCTTCGGCGCCACGCGTCAGGCGTTAATAAACATGCTGCAATATTATCCGTGGCGCCGCAGTTCAATATTGTTGGTTACGGTAAATATTGCACCGAATGATGGCAGCTTGACTCTTCACGTCACTTGAGGCCTAATATTGAATTCTTTCAGACATCATAAGTAATTTGGGCGCAAAGAGAGTCGTTTATACCTGAGAAAGCGTGCAAATGTGTAATGTTGTAAAAATTTCCATCCGCTGCTCAGCTCCATGATGCAGGTTCAATCGGTCGCATTTCGATGGGGACGAAATTCAAAAACGCCCGTGTACTTATAGTCTTAGGTGGACGTTGAATAACCCGGATGGAATTAAACCCTCAATACAGCGTGTCTCATGATCATATCTTGGGTTCAGACGACACGGTGGCACAGTGGTTAAGAGCTCGGATGAAAGGGTAGGGCTTTGATCGCGACCGCGGCGGTCGCGTTTCGATGGAGGCGAAATGCTAGAGGCCCATGCACTGTGCGATTTCATTGCACGTTACCAGGGGGTCGAAATTATCGGGAGCCATCCACTATCGGGAAATTATCGGGAGCCATCCATCCACTCTCATACCCTGAGCAGCGTTGGGACGTTAAACGCCATAAACCAACCAATCATTTGGTCAGGAGCATAGCCAGAATGTTTTTCTGGGGCGGGGGAGGGGTTAACCACTCTGTGTGTGTGTGTGTGTGTGTGTATATATATATATATATATATATATATATATATATATATATATATATATATATATATATATATATGTGTGTGTGTGTGTGTGTGTGTGTGTGTGTGTGTGTGTGTGTGTTCGTGTGTTTGTATGTGCGTGTGTATATATACACATGCAAAACTGAAAATTTTCGAGGAGTTGAACCCCCCCCCTCCCAGCTACGCCAGTGCACATAGTGGTTTTGACACGCAAAAACCCAGAATTTCAAAACATGTTGCCGCGTTCGCAGCGTACACTTTCAATGACTAGATGGAGTTCCTTTCTACCGATGAAAACCTTTCCGTCGCACCTTGTGTATGATGGCCGCAAACCGCGAGTGGAGCTGGGGTGAGGCCGGTAGCGCAGCCTCCCGATCCCCGGTGATGCTCTGGTCGCGAGCACAGCGCACGCGGCCGCGCCCGGGCGGTGCGCGCGTGGCAAAAACGTCCCGCGGACCGCCACGCCTGCTGCCCCGAGCGCGCCCGTGGCGTTGCCGCCGCACGCTCGGCGGCGCAAGTACGTGACGACGCATGTGCGCCACACTCAGCCCCGGAACAACCACCCCGCCCTTCGCGGTACCGCCAACGGAGCAGAAAGATGCGGCGCACAGCACTGCACTTTCCCCGCGATTCGGCGCGCCAGCATCTGGCGGAGTCCCAGCAGGGCGAAGCGAGGTATTTATTCCTGTCTGCGCAACACAGCATACGCTGTGATTGATGATGCTAATCACAGTCGAGGAGCCACACGCATACATCAACACTGAGCAGGCGGCTCGTGTATCACGTTCGTCACTTTTTACGGAGCGCGTGCCGCTGTATAAAAAAGCTTGTTCGCGACAGCACGAATTATGCAAAGGGGAGATGGAGGGCGGGAGGGGGGGGGGGGTTACTGCAAGGGTGCACACCACGCGCTACTGAACACCGGGGTCGTGCCACTGAGCGGTAAGGAAACTATCGACAGTGCAGAAACGAATCGATGTTGAATGAATGCAGGTTCGATGATCCGAACCTTCATTACCGCTAATGGAAACACACACAACACACACACACCCACACACACACACACACACATATATATATATATATATATATATATATATATATATATATATATATATATATATATATATATATATATATATATATATATATATAAACTTGCAGCGAAACCAAAGCTAGAACTGTTGGAAGAAGTAAACTTTGCGCGGCTTCTTTTCTGCCGCAGAGGCTGCAGCTCCTTGCAATATACCGCGAAGGGCGACGCCCCTTGAATAGCGGTCGTGTCGACCAGATGCACTCATTTAGACTCCCTGTACTTGAGCCATAGTTTATAGAAAAACGTAGCATAAAAAAAAGCCGGCAGATCCCACGCATTGTGGGAATCGATATAATGCGAAGCAGCCAGCAAAGAGCTGCATACATCGTCTTGTCATTGAGGAAAATGCGTGTCATGGTTTTCATGATAACTCCTATTATTTATGTTGGTCACACAGTCACGTCGCAAGATACCAATGTCGGTGTATATCAAGCTAGCGAAGCGGCCGCCAGCGCCCCATGAGCGTGGCACGTAAGTCACGCTGTACATGACATGCGTGTCATGATTTTCATGTTAACTCGTGTTTTTATGTTCGTCACACAGTCACGTCACGCAATACCAATTTCGGGGTAGATCGAGCTAGCGAAACGGAAGCCAGCGCCCCATGAGCGTGGCACGTAAGTCATGCTGTACATGGCATGCGTGACATGATTTTCATGTGAACTCCTGTTATTTATGTTCGTTACACAGTCACGTCGCAAGATACCAATTTTGGTGTATATAAAGTTAGCGAAACGGCCGCCAGCGCACCATGAGCGTGGCACGTAAGTCATGCTGTACATGACATGCGTGTCATGATTTTCATGTTAACTCGTGTCATTTATGTTCGTCACACAGTCACGTCGCAAGATACCAAGTTTGGTGTATATCAAGCTAGCGAAACGGCCGCCAGCGCACCATGAGCGTGGCATGTAAATCATGCTGTACATGACATGCGTGTCATGATTTTCATGTTATGACTTGTCATTTATGTTCGTCATACAGTCATGTTACGCCATACCAATTTTGGTGCACATTCGATTAACCAAGCGACCAGGAGAGCCCAAAGTCGTAGGCAGGCGGACGGACGGACGGACGGACGGACAGACAGACAGACAGACAGACAGACAGACAGACAGACAGACAGACAGACAGACAGACAGACAGACAGACAGACAGACAGACAGACAGACAGACAGACAGACAGACAGACAGACAGACAGACAGACAGACAGATAGATAGATAGATAGATAGATAGATAGATAGATAGATAGATAGATAGATAGATAGATAGATAGATAGATAGATAGATAGATAGATAGATAGATAGATAGACAGACAGACAGACAGACAGATAGATAGATAGATAGATAGATAGATAGATAGATAGATAGATAGATAGATAGATAGATAGATAGATAGATAGATAGATAGATAGATAGATAGATAGATAGATAGATAGATAGATAGATAGATAGATAGATAGATAGATAGATAGATAGATAGATAGATAGATAGATAGATAGATACGCTCAAAGTCGCAGAAGTTCGCTAAGAAATGCTTCGCATTTAAAAAACTGAAATTCGTGCGTATGATTTTCCTCGCCAACATCTCGCTGCCTAAAGTGGCCCCTAGGGCTTCAATGAAATTTAACGACGCCTCTCCGATATGCACCCACTGAGCGAACTGAGATCATGCCGGCGCGAGGACAATGACCCGAAGAGAGAAAGTGACCACGGTGTTCCGAGTTGCGGCCAGGACCAGGCTGACGGACTGACACGAGTCCTATACAAACATTCGCTGCACTCTCCCTTTGTGTTCGATATAAAGTCAATGAACCCACTCCTTCCTATCTTTCGCCGTTACTCTTACAATTAACCTTGCTGCTCGTTGCACGATCCCAAGCTACCTTTATGTTTCTTGACAAGTCCCTATACGCCCCCCCTCCCTATATGTAAATGCGCATAGGGAAGGGAGCGTAGAGACTCGTTATTACTATAATAATAATAATAATAATAATAATAATAATAATAATAATAATAATAATAATAATAATAATAATAATAATAATAATAATAATAATAATGTTAGTCGCGGAAAACAATCAACTGCGAGAGAATTTGCAACTTTTCCGGCATCCAACAAACACGACAGACGCAATGCTATGCCCTAATTTGGTGCCGTTCATCGATGCTACGCTCGCCCAACGAAGAGAATCATAAATTCGTGCATCCTATGAGTCATCCTTATGTTGAATCGCCGAAAGCAGTCCCACTTGCAGCTATTATTATTATTATTATTATTATTATTATTATTATTATTATTAACAAACACGCGGGGCGTTCGTCCTTTTTCTTTGCCTTATGTGTTTTTTTTTTTCACATCAAGGCGATTTGCTACACATAACGTCACGCTGACTTCATGCGCAGGAAGCTTTACTAAATCACGGCTCACAGTCATATATTCTCACTAAACACCACGCCACCGACGCGCGTGAAAAGAGCAAAAAGTAGCGGAAAGTTAAGGCGCATGACGAAAAAAAAAAATGCAGCGAGGCATCGCTTATAATACAGTGCACCCTCACGGGAGGCCAAGGGAAAGAAAGAAGCGCGGCGATGTCACTGCTAAAACATATCCTCTCAGTTTAGAGACTGCGCAGTGCGGCGTGCTGAGATAATAATGAGCTATAGCATCTCTGTAAGGCCTGGACGGTGCGCGCAATTCAAAACAAAGAAGGCGATGTTTTCGCATTTCTGCTGTACTAGAAAAAAAAAAATGGCGCCAGTCACAGGCTAAATACAACGAAACTATAGCTAGCGCGCATATCTGTTCCGGCGCCACTATATATACTATATGCCACTGCTCGTCAGCTCGGGGACTTGAGCGATAAATGAAGTATCGGGTTCAGAACAAAAAAGCCCCGATTGTGGCACTAGGTTGAGAGGGGGGAACAAAAAGAAAAAAAATATATCTATAGCATCAGAAAGAGCGGTGATGCAGATGGTCACGATTACGCGAGGCTACACGCTAGGTTGGCGCCACACACGCATACATGTAAGTTCGCTGGCACAGGACGTCCAATCGAAGCCCTGATCGGAATGCGCAATGCCGTCACCGCTGACGCACGTTACGCGGTTGCACCGTCGATCCTCTCCCATCCAACCCCGTGTTTAGTTTGCGTAAGCCGTACACGTGAGCTACTACCGTATATATGAAGCCGGCCTATGCTTCGCGGAGGGCGCCAGTCCATCACGAGACGCGTACGCTCGGCCCGATGAGTCACGGGTTCAAATCGTGCTGCTACGGCCGCGGCGCTTCACGGGCGAACCTGCGCCAGATGTTGTTTTTCCTGTGCTCGGAGTAGTGCATTGAGAACAGGGGAAAAAAAGGTCAAAACAAATGAAAGCATCGGTGAGGGAGAGGTCATTCCCGCGAGATTTATCGCGCGTCCGGATACGCGCGCGTGCTGTCTGCATGCGCATGCTGCAATGCAGCTACTGCATCGCTGTTCAAACCAGTGAGCAAGGCACGCACAACTTCCAAGAGACGCAGCTGGGCTTTAACCACTGGTTGCCTCGGCAGAGAACAGCTTGAACAGCTCGCGTGCTTCCCCTCTCTCTCTCTTTTGTCAGTTTGAAATCTTGGCGATACAGAAGCGCAACGTCAAGCCTTCCTAAGGAATAGTCTGCTACGACATGGCCCCCCACTCTGGACGCTCCAAACTCACCTAATAAGGCATCACGAAGACGCCGCGAGTTCATCGTAAAGCACGGAAGTTACGGTGGTAATAAAATCAGATCGTTAATATAATTGTGTAGGGGATATGCAGTGACGTCATAGAGGCCGCCACTCTGCTGCGCTAGAGCAAGCACAACGAAAAGCTGTACGCTTCATCTCGATATGTTTACTGACAGCACCACAGCGGAAGCTGCGAATCGCACAACGAAATGGCGCACGTTGACGTCGTGTGAGTGCTCTACAGTTCTGGTATGACCAGCAGATTGCAGAGTATACAGCTCGTTGAAGGTCGGTTTTGCAGAGACAGCGTCCAGCATTTTGAAGATATTCGGCGCAACTTGACATTCACTCGAAAAACACATTCACATTCACACACGCTTCCACTCAAGAACACACCCACGGGCGCTGTGTGTGGGGTGTGTTCTTGAGTGGAAGCGTGTGTGAATGTGATTGTGTTTTTCGAGTTGCGCCGAATATCTCCAAAATGACAAGTGACCAACTATAACCCAACAACAAGTCCTTTTAAAAGTACAGCATATATACGGGTGCGCCAGGGAGCATTGCGAGTAGGTAGATTGTGTTTTGTGGCAAATTATCGCAGGAAGTACCCCACGAATAACGTGCGCCCTCTCCCGCCTTCCATAGCAGAGCGGAGTGCGGGGCAGGCGGCAGGGATATCGCCGGCTGTGTAGATGATCGCAATGAACAAAGACACTCATGTTGTATAAGTGTCATAGACCCACTGTTCTGGCTCTGCATTTATATCATTCTCAGCCTATTTTAGTCAACTGCAGGAAGAAGACCTCTCCCAATGATCTTCCTATCCCGCGCGGGCCAATTCCATTTTATCTCTTCAAACTTCTTCATTTCGTCACTGCATCCAACCCTCTGCCTTCCTTGACTGCGTTTCCCATCCCTTGGTAACCATTCTGTTGCTCTTACTGTCCATCGGCTGTCTGTTCTACCCATTAGATGGCATGATGTCAACTATAGGATATCTGCTAGTTGGTTCCCTGACCCATTCTGCCGCCGTCCGATCGCTTAAAGGGGAACTCCGGTGCATTTTCGACCATATTGAGATAATGCCGTTTTCAAATAGTATAAACGGTCCTGTAACAGCAAGGGCCTTGAGCACGGGTGGTTCATTTTGCTGAAAGACTCGTCAATAATTTTAAATAAGCAATAAACGAGGAGTCGAACCCGAAACAGGGAGCTGAACTGCTCCGTGCTGGGTACACTGACCTCCATTAAAAAGGCTGGACGGCGCATCCCCGCTCTGCGAGGCGGGCGCTTGTGAAGCCACCGGAAGGTCCCCTGTTTGTCCCGGAAGCTGGCGTCTTCTGTCCGTCTCAGTCGCGCAATTCAAATATTCTCTGGTGGCAGCTGTTGTTATGATCGTTTTTCTTTTTTCTTTTTTCAAACTCTGCGATTACGCCTCACTTTAAACGCCGACGAACGCTACACGAAAGATGACAGACGCCGTGCCGACACCATCCGAACATGGCGGAGTGCTGCAACGTACAAAATGCGTAAAAAGTAATGCAACTTTGAGGTACTTAGGCGTGAAATGTCTTCCCTGACGACTTTTCCAGTCGATTCGTACAGTTTTCTGCGCTACAGGCAGGTATTTCTTTAAAAAAAGAAAAGCTCTCTTCCGGGACAAAAACGGCGGCTTCCGGTGGCTTCACGCCCGCGTGCTCGATGCGCCATCCAGCTCCTCCTAGTGGAGATCAGTGGCTGGGTATGCGATGACGTCACGAAGTACGCTACACGCCGCCACGGCTGGCCAGGGTGTAAACATAGCACACGCGCTTCCTCTATCGCGCGAAAAGCAAGCTGGCGATGTCATCGACGCGGAATCAAGCTATGCTTACTGTAAAACCCGATGTCAACAACGACTAAGACGCTAGCAGCTAACAAAACCAAACAAATTTACTCGCGTCGTCGCCGCCTCGTAGAAGAAAGCGCGCGCTGCAACCGTCTGCCGGGCGAGGCGGGGTCAGAGAATATCTACCACTTTAGAGAACGGAAACTGTACCTTTGACTGTAGTACGGAAATAAGGGTAGCGGCGGCGTACTGAACTGCAATAGAGCGAGGCGAGATGGCGCTGCAAGTACTATCATCATCATTAGAAAAACGCGTTTTTGCGGTTGGTTCGCCCTGGTCGTGCTACTGCGCTTTTTGTTCCCTGTGGTATTTTGTTCTTTGTCGTTGCTAAATCGCTGCTCGCGTGTGTAATATTTATCGCCAGGTGACCAAACTGGCCTCGACTGGCAAAAACAACGTCAATCAAGTAAGGTTTGCATCGTTTATTGTTAGTGCCCAAGCTGGTACAAGCAATGTATACAGTCAGGTCCAAGCAAAACAAGTCACTCATACACGTCGAAAGCTTTCAACCCGTACGTGTAATCAGTCTGAAAGCTGACAAATATGTGCATATAACTGAACACCGAGATCGCTGAAAGAACGTTGCTCTCGTTGTGTAGCAGCGTCCGAGTTTTAACAGCATAGCTTTAGGACAAGGGTCTTATCCTTCCGTTAGTTATGCGGCGCTTGCCAGGTTGTGTTGATCTTTGAGTGCATGGTGTTGAGTCGGAAACGAAACGTGCGCTACGCCGACAGATAGCTGGCGCAGTGAGAGCAATGTAGTTTTGATTAATCATTTACGTAAACAATCGCGGATGCGTACAGTTCTGCATCGTTCTCGCTCTGCGATGTCACCTTGAATGCGTTACAAATAAAGAATATCGCGTTGTGTCTACGCGGCAGGCACGAATTTCTCGGCTAAATTCTCGGCCGTGAAGCCATACCATAGGTATTACGTATTCAGGTAATAGGTGGAAGAAAATATTTCAGGCTCGTTTTGCTCCTCGATATAGTTCAGCTACACAGTTTCTACAGCTAGAATTTCTTGGCGCTAGTAGTAATCGGACTGCTGAGTATGCAGCATAGATGAATGCTAAAGAAACAGAGATATAAGGCGAGTGCTTACAGATTCTAGAAGCTCAGTTCTAAGAAAATAAGCTTTAGGCATGCAGTGTACATCTTTGTTGGTGTTCGCACAGAACACTAAACAACTGCTCAGCCGTAAGCACAATCTCTGTATCACATAGACATATCGATAGAACTTGAGCACTCTATTGCAAGCAGACTCACGAAATCAAGCTGTGGGGCATGATGTGAACCTGTACCAATGCTGGATAAATAAAGGTCATATATATATTGCATACTTGTTATTGTGTTATTTACTTTTTCAATATATTTGGGCTTGGGAGCTCAAGTATGTATTCTTCCTGCTACTTTTAGAAGCTCCGGCTTGAAATACTGCCACATGCGCACCTTTCTTTCTATGTTTATGTTATTGGCCAATTGCACGTGTAGTTACTGCGTTGCGCAAACCGTGCCAGAATGTCTGGGAACATTCCAGATTATTTTAGGATCTTCTGTTAGGCTGGAGCGTGCAACTGCAAACAGCTCAGTTTATTGTCGAACTAACGCAGCCATTAGTGATAATGCTCGAATGTTCTATGCCGCATGTATAAATGCCGACGCGCCTTGCCACAGATCAGTTTATCGACGGCCGACGCCTGTTCGCCGCTATCAGTGTGCAGTGTGTATTGCTGTAGTTTGACTTTTCGTTTCCCGGCCACAAGTTCGGCCGAATAAAACGTTTCATCTTAGACACACCGACTGCTGCTTTCGTCGACGTCACGACCCCGTGACAATACGTAAAATCTTGTAGTGTGGCTGTGGATAAGTCCAAGTTCATGTATGTTTTAAATTACCTCTTCGATTTCCTAGGTTTTTTTCGTGACAGTAGTTCACAGACTTTCACTTCATAGTGGTAGGTGTTACAACTGTGACATGTTAATTTAATCAAACAGCAGAAGTAGGTGTGTTCAAACAAATTTGGGACGTTTCTCTGATATGTAAAAAAGAAAACACTACCATACTCACTGAACACAATCTCACTCATCACGACAACGTAAACGTGCTTGGTGAAGCTGTGCTGGAAGAAGTGCTCGTCACACTTATAATTTGTTTATTAGCTGTAAATAATTTGAAGGAGCCCATTGAACATATGTGCAAAGGCTAATGTAATTGAGCACAGCCTTCTAAAGCTTTGTCGTATCTTTTTGTAAACTTCTATGATCTAAACACAGTTAATTAAGGCAAAACAGTTTTGAGCATAGTTTGTAAACTGTCTCATAATGCACAATTAAATGTTCCATTTATGTTGCGCGGTGGCTGCATTTTCGATGGAGGCGAAAATGTTTGAGGCCCGTTTACTTAGATCCCAGGTGGTCGAAATTTCCTGAGCCCTCCAATACGGCGTCCCTCATAATCATATCGTCGTTTTGGGACGTTAAACCCCAGATATTATTAGATGTTGGAAAGACTGTTAATTCCCCTCACTGCCGTGATGTTCGTTTTGTAATGTGATTTATAATTTAAAAACAACTGACCCTACGTTTCGAGACTCGTTTGGTCTCTTAGTTCTTTTAAATTAAGAAGACTAATGATTAAATGTGGCTGGAGAGTCTTTCTATTCTTATCATCTTGCCCAGCCAGACAGACTTCTATATATTTACCCTTAAATTTATAATTTCTGATGATTCACATGCAAACCATGATATGATTATGAGTCATACAGTAGTGGGCAACTTTAGATTGATTCTAACTGACTGGAGTTTAACAAACGCAGTTGTAGCCTTGAAGAAGACAAGACTGCTTGTCGAAACATTTGCTCCAGCGACACCTCTTGTTCACAAATTTTTCGTCTCTTCAAGCTTCCGTTTTTCCCTGTCTAAGCACACGAGTGTCTTTGCATTTCGCCCCCAATGAAACGTGACCACCGTGGCTGGGTATAACCTGCGTCGTTGAGCTCAGCAGTGCCAGGTAACGTAACTAATGCACGGAGCTAGTGCTGAATTTCAACGCTGTTGCGGTGTAGATTGCATGACACAGTAGACAGCTAATACTTGTAGACGATTGTAGGCACAGCTCCATGAGATGCCTGGTAAACCATTCACAAATACAGCATTGCAAGCGTGAGGTTCAAGATGACCTGTTGTAGCAGCAGACGTTCACATCTTTCGCCGCACTTGCAGAGTGGACATTCGGGGGTAGTCACCCTGTCGTTGCCTGGCAATCCTGGAAAAACAAGTAATGACATCACCAGATATTGATAAGCATAATCAATGAAATATTAAATTTTGCAAAAGTAAACATATGAACATAGTGAACAAAAACAGCGGTTTGTTATACATATATGTAAACGTACCTCATAATGCATGTTGTATCACTCGGGCTAGCTTCTTTACAAGGCGTGTCATGTAACAGGTGCCTTGCTCATTGCACACAGCTGTTTCCTTGTCAGGCCAGGAGGCTACAGCAGAAAAAAAATATTTCTGATTATAGTGACGGTTTTTTATCACACTAAAGTGAAAGTACACTCATAATTATGTGAAGCTTTTGTTACACTAAATGTGTAGTAAAGGTAACTTAAACTAACAGCAGGAGAAATGAGACCTAAACCTGGCTTCTCAAATGCGATCCGGCAAACTATAACTCATATGTTTTTTGCACTGATATACGGGCTAGTTACGAAGATACATGCGAGGCGTTGGTGATGCAATTGCCTCCTTTTATTTATTGCAGTGGCCTGGTTAATGTTAACCGAACGATAAAACTCAGCAACCCGCTCCCACGTGAAGCCACGCCGCAAGGAACGCACGTTTTCTCAACGACAGAGTATGACGTTGAAAAATTGAATATTGCAGTGCGTCGCCTCCGTGTGACACCCACACAAAGCCATTGGTTAAAAAAAAACTGAAGCAATGGGTTTTTACTCACCGGTCCGTGTATTCTCGGGCTTGAAACGAGTGTCATCCGGTGAAAGCTTCAACGGTCCCTTCGTTCCCCTGAAGTCAGCTGAATGCACTTCGCGAAGGGATTTTAACGAGTCAAAACGAACAGAACAAAAGCGAGTGTGTCGGCCGGCAGTGGCTCGAAACATTTACAGCGAAACGAAACAGCGCGAGACCCATCCCAATGCACCGCGAACCGTTACCTGTCGTTGCGCCGCGGTATATTTTGAAATGAAGATAATGATGCCGATAGGCTGCTGACAACTACTAGTTTGTTAGAGCAA
Organism: Rhipicephalus sanguineus; assembly: GCF_013339695.2. Classification (NCBI taxonomy): domain Eukaryota; kingdom Metazoa; phylum Arthropoda; class Arachnida; order Ixodida; family Ixodidae; genus Rhipicephalus; species Rhipicephalus sanguineus. Next base: position 214,700,793 of record NC_051176.1, on the reverse strand, counting down.
AAACTATTACAAAAGATTGATCACGTGGTACCTGGCAAGGCAAGGCCACTTCGTATAAACAGCAATTTGTTTATTGAAGTGTAACAGTAAGCAAACATCTAAACTTCCTTATTTCAAGAATATTTTAATTTGAAGTTTGGGCCCGACGAGGGCGCCCCTACATAAAAAGTCAAATAGCGCGAATGGCGGCCACCACAACGTCGCCATGTTATCCTAACGCAGAGGTTAGTCGATCCACTCCCGGTGTTTGAAGCGGGAACTCGCCGCGGTCGATTTTTTCGCCCTCTGCGGCGATCGCTGGAACTTGCGACTTTCCGGGGCCTGGCGGGGTCCGAAAAGAGTAGGCACGTTACCACGTTACGTCACACACACAGGGTGGCCCGCGTTAACAGGCGTGATTCCGGAATTGGCTACCAATTTTAAAATTCGTTTTCTAAAAAACTGAACGACTTACGGTTGTATAATTTGGCACATATCATCAGGGTACCGAAGGGAACATATGTTTAAAGTTTAATTCAAATCGGTGAATATCGAAAAAGCCCCGGATTCCTCGTTTAATTGCACGCCGCGTGGTCCTCCACTATTCCTCTAGTTGCTTAGTTATCATCCATGTTTCGGCCCCATATGTCAGCCGTCGTAGCTTAGCGGATCAGGTGTTGTGCTACTAATCTCGGGGACGCGGGTGCAATTCCCCCAACCACGGCGGCCCTGTTTCGATGGGGGCGAAATGCAAATTACAGTTGATCAGTGAAATGGCTGGTGGGGCGTGCAGAAAACAAGGGCGCTGACGTCAGGAACTCTAGTTCTAACAAGAGTTTAGGTGATTATATGTTCGACCCATGGGCAGCGCGCAGGGCCGTACCCAGGAATTTTTTTCGGGGGGTATGTGTGCGTACAACTGCTAACTTTGGCAACTAATGGTCGCTGCGAAGGCGTGAAAGCATTTTAGTGCCATCCGAAAGGTTAAAGCATGCTAAAGTTTCGGGGGGTGTCAGAACCCCCTCGACACCCCCCCCCCCTTAATTACGGCCCTGGCAGCGCGCCATCTTGAGCTTTTACACTAATTATTTCTTAGTTTTGTCTGTCGTGAAGTAAAACTACGGGGTCATGAAACGCCGAATGTATCAATCAGTACAGACATTTTCGTGCAACTATAGGGGGCGCCACAAGAGATCCAATATGGCTGTCGATGCGGTGATCACCCGCACACACGGAGTGATCGCCGCATGTGTAGACTTCCCATGCATGCAGTAGCTCACGCTTGAGAGCATAAACTGCGAGACGCACGGCACGATATTGCATCCGACTTGACGTCCTACGCGCTGGTGTAGCAGCCGGAATGGGGATGTCTCGCCGTACGGGGTCGCCGGATCGGGCATCCGGCGTGCGTCAAACTCGGCAGATTTTTCTCATCCGCCCGGTCCGGCGATCGCACGGCCTTATAGCCATAGTGGCAGCAGCACGGGAGACAGGCAATGTCGTGCCGCTGCTCGGTTCCTTACCGCTCCCATCATCATGTCCGAGGATGCCGAGGTATTTGCCGGTATCGCCGCTATCGGTGTCATGAAAAAGATGTGCTACAATTATTTTATCATGCAAACGAATTCCTAATTCAATAATGCAGTGCTTCCAGCGTGGCACTTATCAAAAGAAGCGCCGGCGTCCACACCACTCGCGAGATCGGGAACCACGATGCGAAGGCACCTGCGATGCATTCGCAGATAAGCAGTGACACTGCAGGCCGCTGTACCCAACCGGCTTGCTTCGCTTCCACCTTTGCTCTTCATATTGAGGGTGTCGAGGAAACTGATTGCGTATGTCGACGCCTGACATAAGAGTACAATATCAATCGTGTTAGCAAAATTTGCTCACTCTACGGCGTGCTCCCGCTGGATCGCGGACGGCAGCGGCGTCTGCCCAGCAGCCTCTCGCCGGTGTCAGTTGCGGCAGGCTGTTTTGATGTGGTTTTCGCTCGCGAAGGTATAGTTTTATTGACCGTCGTCTTCTAAATTAAGCAAAAAAAAAAAAAAAAGCACTCGCCTGCTGTTTTCCAGGACCGTGGTAGCGCAGTACATAAGGTGTTGCGATGCATGTTCACGCGGGTTCGATTCCCGGCCACAGCGGCCGCACTTCGATGGAGGAAAAATGCAAAAGATGACCAAAAGATTTAGGAGCACATTAAAGAAGCCCAGGTGGTCGAAATTCATCCGGAGCTCCTCACTACAGCGCGTCCCATAATCGTATCGTGGTATTGGCACGTAATATCCGAGGAATTGAGTTGCGTCCCAAAATTCAGCCGATTTGAGAAGCACGATGGAAACCATCATTTTCTGTGTGACAAGCTTCCCGATGCGCACGTGGATATCCCATTGCCGCCGGTCCAAGGGAAAACCAGCCACGTTTACGACGCCTTTCACAGTATAGGGAGCTTTCACAAGCGGCGGAGGTGCTGTGCATTGTGGGTAGTCCGCCATTTTGAAGTCATAGTCAACCAAGCCGAGAAGCGCGTGCGTGCGGCAGCTCCGAATAAACAAACAGACGTGCCGGCGCGATCGCGCATGTTCCTATTGTGAGGAGCACCGAGCATTAACTACGAAGTCAGCGAAGACCAGAATGTACGTATCCACGCTCTCCCTTAAACACCGCGAGTGACACAACGAGAAAATCCAACTACCCGGAGTGGACCCGTTCACGCTACAGGTAGCCGACTGTGAACTTGTGACCACTCGTCGATGCCTCGGACATTCGTGAATTTGTGGTCTTGCGGACGTGTTTTGTTACGCGGCAGCAGCTCAAAGGATGGGGGGCCGTTGGCGGCCACAACTTCGTGACAAGCGGCTGGGTAAGCGAGCCGCGAATGAAGCAAGTTGCTGCCGATAGCGGGATCATCATGACACAGGTAAGCTTGTAAGGACGCTTTAGATATTTATCTTTTGCATTCTTTTGTAATGTGACAAGCCTCAAGTCGAAGTGTGGTTCCTGGGGAAGGGTTACGGAGAACTTGCCGCGCACGGCCTGAAACGGCGAGGCGTGTTCCCACATCGCAGCGCTCCTCTTTTACGTGGTTTCGTCGTGTCGTCGTACCTCCCTCTGTCCTCGTCTTTTTTGTGCGGTCAAAATGTCAAACAGTAAGCACCAACTAGGCCAAACGCAAGTTCTCCTAAAGTTCTCTTTTACGTGGAGTACGGCCTGCGAGCGCGTGAAGAGCGCTCGTGCACAGACGGCTCCAAGAGCTGGTTCCCTCCTACCATGAAAAAACTTGAGGTGCGGCCCGTTGCCGCAATGGGCTTGTCGTCATCGGCGATGAAGAAGTGGCGCATCGACACTGCAACAAGCCAACTTGTGCACCGCAGCCTTGACCGCGACCAGTTTCTCGGCGTACTGATTGCAGCTGAGTATCGACCTGCAGTAGCGAGCACTTATGTGTCGTCGGTGAGAAGCAGCAAAGGTGCCGATTAGCATCAGCTCTTAGAGAAAAGTGCAATAAGTTTTCATGAACTTTTGGCAAAATATGCCAAGGTGTACAGCACGCTGCAATGTGCGAGCACGCCTAGCCGTTTCCGGCCATGCACGAGCAATGCGCAGCAAGGATTTCTCCGTCACCCTTCCCCAGGAACCACACTTCGACGGGAGGCTTGATGCGGGCCTGCGAATGGGTCACCTAACAAAAGAATGGAAAAGATAAACATCTAAAACGCCCTTAGAAGCTTACCTGTGTCATGACGATCGCGGCTCGCTTACCGGCCGCTTGTCACGAAGTCGTGGCCGCCAACGGCCTTCCTTCCTCTGAGCTGCTGTCGCGTTACAAAACACGTCCTCAAGACCACAAATTCGCGAATGTCGGAGGCATCGACGAGCGGTCACAAATTCACATCCACTATGCCTTCGCCTGCCTGCAGCGTGAACAGGTCCACTCCGGATAGCTGGATTTTCTCGTTGTATCACTCGCTGTGTTTCGGGGAGAGTGTCGATGCGTACATTCTGGTCTTCGCTGACTTCGTAATTATTGCTCGGTACTCCTCACAAGAACAACAAGCGTGATTGCGCCGGCACGTCTGTTTGTTTACTCGGTGCTGCCGCACGCGTGCGCTTCCCGGCTCGGTTGTCTATGACTTCAAAATGGCGGACTACCCACAATGCACAGCGCTTCCGCCGCTTGTGAAAGCTCCCTATACGGTTTGAGCATTTTGGCACGCAGTACACGCGATTTCTCTTGTGCTGTTTACCCATTACTGAACCGCAAAGGTTCCACAATGTTGCACCAACAAAATCCATCGTAATTCACTGGCCACACGCACAACAAGTTGCAGGACACACCGACGACGAAGCACAGCCCGCACGCTGTCAACGGGCAAGTTTTCGTTCTATTCTATCACCGGAACGCGGCTTTCACCGGTTGCCGCGTGGCGGCGCCACCGTAGCTGAAAGTTGCGAATTGCACAGTATCGTTCATTTATTTGCTAGAGATACAAAACGGCAACTTTAGCTGCCCAAGATGGCGGCACTTGAATGCGTAACACCACAGTTCTAACTAGAATTACAGCATATGTTATCGAGGAACTGAAGGCGTTTGCGCCCTCACTTAAACTTCATACAAAACGACACGTCTCCAATGCATTCTTAACACAAGAAGGAAATGCTTTAATACCCTATAGTACATTTCAAGGAGATTATCTCCCGTGTCGTGACGCCGCTTGTTTCGAGAGATACAGTCGGAACCGTAACATGCGAGACCATGCGCGGACACAATCCTCTTCAGTGATATGACTGGATCAGTTACGAAATCAAAACGACAAATGAATTCAGTATCCCATGAACTTGGAACGTCGACATGCAATGCGCAAGAAAGGCCGCCGCCTCGGAAGACATTGACCTCAGGTAAGATTCCCGTCATACGTGAAGCGCGTGGCTCCATCTGCGGGGGTTCGCAAGAACTACGCGAAGAAGCGGGAAGTTCGTATCAATGCCAGCCGGCGGCTTTCTCGAAAATGGAGAACGGGCAGCACGCGGAGAGCCCGAGAACTGAAAATTTTCAATTTTGAATCACACAATACAAGCACACGCACGAACATGCATAAAGGGTGGTTGACCACCCCCCCCCCCCCCCCAAAAAAAAAAAAAGCGAGTCAGGCTACGTTACTGCTGTATAAGGCAGGAGTATGAAAAACGCCAAATCCGTAAAGCTTCCGCACTACGATGTTCCACATTTCGCAATATTCAATAATAGTTATTGGTGTTCTACGCGACATGATTATGTGGCAGGCAGTAGTGGGGAACTCCGGATTAATTTCGATCCCCCGGGATTCTTTAGCGTGCCCCTAATGCACGGTACACTAGCGTTTCTACATTTTGTGATAGCCGCTTAGTCACCATGGTGTGTCGCAATATTAAATGTTTAAAGGTTTTATATTTTGCCGGATGGGGGGGCGGGGCCGATTGCATGTATAGGCGACGTTCAGGTAATTACAGGATTATGAAGCTGCACGCTGGCGCGACTGTTTTACAACACACTACGTCACAGCAGCACCAGGAGACTGCGCGCCTTTCGAATGGAGTGCACGCCTATCAGCGGGGAGGAAAGGGAAGGCGCGATAAGGACAAAACACACTTTCCTAAGTGTCCTTAGGGAGCCAAAAAAAGGAGAGAAAAAAAAATCCGGGGAGTGGGGCACAATGGGCAGATAAGGGTCCGTCACAAAGACTTGGCTTCAATGGTCCGCTATCAGAGAAAACACAATGCACGTCGGACGAAAAGCGGCTCTAGAGGCGAGAACGGCTTTGAGAGGAGGATCTCGGCAGGTGACTCATCTCTGAATCGGCTAGATAAAAGTGTTCAAGACACCCTGGGGAAGCTTTCGACGACTGGAATGCGAGAACCCGGCCTTCGCGCATGCGTGAGGGAGCAGCCGATGGCGCCATTTCGAAGAGCCACGCTGGAAAGTGCCGGTGCGTGCACGTGACGACAGCGTGCACCGACCGCATCAACGAAGCAGGCGAAGTAACTCTTTTCCCCTCGTATAAAGAAAACCTAAATGATAAACAACAATTAACCAAAGCCACAACTACTTCGCGCTCGAAACCCGCGCGCTACAGTTGCTCACTAAACACATATAGAGAGGGCCTCATCAATACTCTGGAAGTCGGCAGCTGATATACGCCGCCATTTGACGAACGCATTTCCTCCAAATTGTTAATGTCAGGTAAAGGCAAAAACGGGAGCAAAAAGAACGATAAAATGGACGAAGGGAGAGGCCTCCAGCGACTCAACCGCGCGCTACATTTATGGCCGCAAATTTATTTGTACAGGATGGCTGAACGCATTAAGTCACTGTTATTTGTCTATAGATGAGGCAGTCATCGGCGAAGAAACTAACAGAAAACGTCATGTTTGTGCGCAAGTCATTTATGAAAATGAGAAAGAGAAGAGGACATATAACCCAAGTCCTGAGGTATTTATGTGGTATGCTAAAGAATCAACGGAATTTTAGCTTTCGCAAACTGGGAACGGTTTGAAAGTAAACCTTTCAACCCCACAAGAACATTGCCATACAGATTTAACCTGTGCAAATTAAGAAAGAGCGCTTCATGTGTTGTTCTGTCGAACTTCTTCGAAATGTCTGAAAGTTGGCAGCAAAAAGCGCCCGTTGGTAATGAATCGAATGCAAGTTGTGAGTGAAGCGAGAACTTCTGCGTTTCACACGAAAATGTTTTGCGAAGTACGCTCCTTCCGCATTCCTAAAAAAAATGTATTACATTCTAGAAAGTTAGCGACATGAGAAGAAATATTCCATGATTTCGCGTGGTATGCAGGTAATTATTACCAGGGGCGTAGCCAGAAATTTTTTTCGGGGGGGGGGGGGGGGGGGTACAACCATACTTTGTGTATGTTCGTGCGTGCGTTTGTATGTGTGCGTGTATATATACGCAAGCAAAACTAAAAATTTCGGGGGGGGGGGGGTTGAACCCCCCCAACCCCCCCCCCCCCCTGGCTACGCCCCTGATTATTACGAGCGTGATTGTCACTGGGCTTGAAAATGTGAATAACTTTCCCCACCTCTAATCATACGCAATGCTGCCAGTTCAGAGAAATTAATTTCAAATTTCAGTTCGTCCAGAGCTGCTCGTCCAGAGCACGGTGGTCCAGAGCCAGACATTGTCAAACATGCCACGAGATCTGTGGGATGCTGCAGGCTCCCAATAGGTGCGTCATTTACGATGCCCAGGGCTCGGCGTCGGGCGACGCACCATGACGCACCGCGTGGTACCTGCCGAACGCTTATCGCAAACGCGTTGTTTGCAGACAAGGGTCGCTCGGTTGAAAGCACGCTGCTCACTTTTCGTGTCAGTGAACTCGAAACCTCCGTGCGCGGCCGCCGAAAAGACCGCCGCTCGGCACCGTTGAAGGCGCGCGCTGCGAGATGGCGCCAGTCGACGCAGCTACCCCTCACCAGGCGCCCTTTTCAACGCGCGACTCTTGCGCCTTGAGCTACCTCCGCAGACTTGCAGGGCTTGCAGCAATAGTTATTGCAGTAGAAGCTGCGCAGTCAATGTTGCTAGAAAGGCATATAACCGCTTCATGCTCGATAAGGCGGGAAGCTATACAAGACTCAACAGGACCGGAGGCAGCATTTTTCCGAGGGCAGCTTATGAGAAGTCTGATACCTAAAGCTGAGTATGGCGCGTCAACACGCATACTCGGCTTATACATTCAAAAATTAAAAATTAAGGCTTGGGGGAGGGGAAGGGTCACGACATCCGGATCCCCCCCCCCCCCCCCCGGATCCACCCGTGGTTTTCAACAAAGGTCAGAGAGGGAAAGAAAACTCGAAATATGGCCGGGGTGTACGGATATTCGACTTTCGACATTCGAATTCGAATCGAATAATACTTAATCGAATAATTCGATTCGACTTTCGAATAGCTAGTGTTCGAAGTTTCGAATAATTCGAAAGGACGAATACAATGACAGAGGCCAATGGTGCAACTTGGTCAGGGTGGGGTGGCTAAAACTAACGCTAACGCCGTTACAGTAGGCCTTTCGCTAAAACTTTCACTGATATCCTGGTTCGAAAGCGAGCGCATATTTACTTTAAAGGAGATTATGTCATTTGTACACATAAAAAAAACACATGAGATAACAGTAAAGACCTTCACAACTTCGCTTCCGAAACGAAGGCACGGAATCCTTGCGTAAGTTCGGTCGCGTACGCTGCATGCGCCGTAATACTTTGGCCCGCAAACCCTCGGTGATTGGCTTCACTTGTACAGAGTTGTTCGCGCTGTGCAGTCGCCACTGCCGCACAACAACACTCGTTCAGAAACTCCCATCGTTCCGGCGCGCCGTCGAAGATTTTTGGGCACGGAGCACTCAAGACGATGAATCACATTACCGTTGTCAGATATGCCGTAAACGCCATAACATCATGGCGAGAGAGCCTGAAGTCGCGTCATTTGGAACAGCTTGTGTATCTGCATGACAATTTGTAGTCTTTTGGTAGCGGTCACTCACCGCGTTATGTGCTCGAGGGTATGAGCAAATTTCATTTCTTTGTTCTTTCTTTCAAATTTCAATAACATCTTTTGTATTTGATATTCGATTAGATATTCGATATTTCTAGCCATTATTCGGCACTATTCGATTCGTATTCTATTCGAGATAAAATTTCACTATTCGCACACCCCTACTCGAAATACTGCAGAAACGAATATATTTAGGCTGTCACAGGTTGTAATATGGTTTGTGCCGATTTGCGATACGTCTTTTACACTAAATGTAAGCGCAAAGAAAAAGGCAGCTAAGCCAGCTAAGCTCCCCGTGCTTTTCTGTCTTGTGCGCTTACATTAGAAAAAAAAAAAAAGCACAGCTCCGCAAACCTCACGCTTATCACTTTACAGATTCCAGCTACGGTTACATGACGCAATTTGTCAGATATTCGTGGTCAGTGCAGGTTCAAATGATCTCGTGGCGTTTATCTTATTTCCAAGTGTCCAAAATTTATCTACAATCTTCTCAACATATCAAAGCAATGAGCCCTTATGCGCATGCGTAATCAATACTCATTGTTGAATACACTATGCGGCATTAATATGAAAGTGGTTAATTTGCAAAATCACAAAGCCGTTTCAAGCCAGAATGACCAAGTCTAGGCAAATTCTGGCCTCCGAGATCACGCTTACGTACATTTGCGATCACGCAGGCCACGGTCAAATTCACGTATTGTCCAGCATTCTCGTTCTGGCAAAATAAACACCACAAAAATCCAGTGTCGGTAGAACGCAGCATAAACAAGCTCAGACTTCGTGCGCACACTGTCATCTCCATCACTGAGTCGCGCAGAAGCTATCTAACGTCGAAAAAGCTATAGCCCGTAGAAAACTTTAATCAACTCGTCTATCAGTAGCGTGCTGAAGCAGCCGATTATGCATTTTAACTGGGCCGCCTCCCTCGGCTCATTACCACGTACGCATTCTTGAAAAGATCTTTGTCTCTCCTAGCTTTCCACTCCCCTTCCCTTTCCCCCGGCGTAGGGTAGCCAACCGGACTGCTGTCTGGCTAACCTCCCTGCCTCCTCTCTTTTGTGTTCCTTCCTTCCATTTGTTACACGCGCCTTTAAAAAAAAAAGCGAACAAAAGCTTCAACACAACAAACAGACAGTGCAAAGAATAATACAGAGCGAGAGTAGACCCCAACTATGACAAACGACACAACTTCCACGTTCCAGCGTGTCCCCAGCCATGGCACTCTTTGGCATGTATCCGTTCGTTCAACCCGATAGTTGGAACTCGAACGCTCCCTCTATCAGGATAATAATAACTAGGAAAGACAAAACCTGAAAGTGTCGGTCGAAACGAACCATTGCACGCCAAAACATTGCATATCTACACGCATGCGACAATCGTCGCTTCAAAGGCGCGCTGCGGCTTGCCACCTCTTCTGCAGAAGCTAGCCATACCCCGCAATGTGAGCAGCAACAGCAGAGAGGGCACATGCAAGGGGCTGCAGTTTCACAACGTGCGCGCGCGAAGACCTCCATCAGTTTGAAGGAATTGCCTTCCACGCACAGACACGCCCCGCCTCTGGGCGGACACGTGCCACTCACGCTCCTCCAGCCAGGCACGTCATCTGGCAGGTGCATAACTAGAATTCCTCTGGGCCGTTGCTCTGTGAGTGCGCCGGGAATAAAATCCCTGCCTTCGGCCACGCAATGTCAGCAGCCGCATGCTCAAAGCGGTTTCAACCGCCCGCCGCCGAAACCCGCCGCGCCGCGCGTACGGAATACGCGCGCCGATCTGCCGCGGAGCCAAACCGGCGGCACTTGTGTTCACCCCTGCTGAGAAGCGACGGGAAAAAAACAACGCTTTGTAGCGGAAAGAAGACAGGAGCGCGCGTTCACTCCTTTTAGCGGCCGCTGGCACAGCCTCGAGGCGCTAATGCAGACGGATGGCTGTCCCTGACGCGAGACTCGAGGACAATGCAAGAGCGCGCACAATAGAACGGCATATTACGTGTAATGCACAGCGACCGCAGAAATGGCTGGTTCGCGCAATCGGTGGTTGCAGTTCCGAGCCTGCTTGCTTGTTCGCACGCAAGTTGATTGAGTGTACTTTCGGGAGTTATAAAAGTCGTCCGCCCGAAAAGTGTTGGTGCCAGGGGCAAAACTGTTTCTTCAAAACACACGGCCTTCGATGCGCCAATGCAATAAAGGTGTAGAAGCCACCAGCGTGCAGTCACGAAGTCAGGCATTTGCGAAAAGCACGGTGGCTTCCCAGACAGAACGAAGCAACGCTTTTTTTTTTTTTTTTTCTGTTCTGAGCAGTCTCTCGAAACCGGCGTTTAGGTTCTTCCCCGATTGAAACACCAAGGAGGCCATCGCACGCCGGCCGTGACTGGGACATACATGCATGCCGCCGCGCATATATACAACACCCAAGGCAGCGATGGCGCAACAGGCACGAGCCACGAGAGACGCTCGTCGAGGCTTTTTTGACGGCGCTGAAAACATCGACGCAACAGCAGTCGAGGTCAACGGAAGGTGCGTCCCATGGCCGACGCGCACGCGGCTATAGCTGCGTTTTTCTCTAAACAACGCTCCTTTCAAAGCTACCAGCCATTCCGGCCTCGCCGTTCGGCAGGCGCATCCTCATTTTGGGGACACCTTTAGACCTGCTTATTATGTTTTAACAAACTGCCGGCCCCTTTTTACGTCGTTGCGTACGTGCTAACCTCTTCAACAGCCTGGACTCACTCCGGTAACGCGTTCACCACTTCTGATGGATGACAAAAGTGGCACATGATGCAACAAAATGAACACGCGCACTCAAAGCTAGTGTATACAGTTGCGGCCAGTGCCCCCAACGGCGGACCCCAATGGCAGACTTAAAAGCGCCTTCGCGGCGCGTGGCGTTTGCATAGCGCAGATCAAAGTGCGATCCACGGCGTGAATTCAATGCAGACTCCGACGTCGTGCTGGGAGAAACGAAGCGACTTCATAAGCAGATATTGTGGGGCAGGTCCTCGCATGAATAAGTAGACTAGGGCGACGGCCTACGACGTCTGCACGCCGTTCCGCGTTTAGCATGAAAGATGGGTCGCGAAACGATGGCACGCAGCCGCTCACTCGCTCTTTCGCGCTCGAGATGTCAAGGGTTGCGGCTGAACACCGGTTCGCCGTTCGCAGGACGAGTTGCTTCGCTTTCTTATAGCGTCACGTCAGCTATCGAGAAGTAATTTGTGCCACCATTATGTTCTTGAGACATTAAGGATTTAATGCGTCCGTTTTATCATTGAAGTTTGCTCTCAGAGCCACTTTTACCGACTTCGATACTACGAACGGGCAAAAACAAAAAAAAAATAAAAAAAACAGCATAAGATGGATACCGTCATTCAGGAACTGTTGCGCGGCCGTTCAAGGCACGCAGCAGAAGCACGGAGCGCGCCTGCCCCATCTATTAAGACCCCACCGAGCGACGAAAAGCAACATTCGAGGCGTCATTTCCCCGCGACAAAAGTTGGCGGTCTCCATCAAATGGTCGCGCGAGAGGTCTTTACGACTTCTTTTTCGCAACACTGGCCCCCATCCAGCGTCGTCGTCGCATGCACATGTAGAAGTGCTCCCCCCCACGGACAGAAGACAGCTCACGGTAGACGTCGGAGAGAGGGGCAGTTTTCTGCGAAACTCGCGGATGCGACTCGCACGACCGGTGGTGCCTCGGGGGCCTCGGCGAACGATGTCGCCAAGCGAAAGCGACACTCAGGTTACGCACCTCCTCGCCCGAGAGGGCGCCGCCCCACGCGCGAGAACACCTCAAAGGAAGGAAAATGAACGATCCTCTTTGCTGACAAGGCATGCCGGCGGTCGGCCTTGGTTCCGCGAAGAGCTCTTTGACAGTCGAAACAAACGGCTCCTGCCATTCCGAATCATTCAGCGTACAAAGGATGCACGGCTACAAACAGCCTCTCGAGCCACGTGTCTTGAGCAATAAGTGGGTGTGTCCAGATAAGATCGAACACGAGGTCCCGGTCACCATTCCCGATATTGATGAAATTTACTGCAGGTCTAGGCATTACACCCAGAACAATGGTTTCGCAGTTGGTTTTGCGAAAAAAAATTTCTTCGCATGAAAAAAAAATATACAAATTTTGGCCGGAAAAAAAAAACACTTTTCCGCCAATTTCGCGATTTCTGAATTTTGAGCGCACCTAGGGGAAAAACTGTGGATTTCTTCGTCAGAATATTTATTCCTCTTAAAGAACAAGTGAAATACGATCTTATGAGTCTTTTATTTCCCTTGCTTGTCAAAGCACTTTTGAAGAAAAAAATCACAAACTTGGCAAATCGCACAAAATACCTTTATTTCAGGAATTTATTGCTGCATACAAGTTAAAGTGAGGATAATAAAACTCGGTACATATTAACTTTGATACTTTCGCTCTCTTTTAAAATAATTTGCTTGGTTTTATCGCCTTCTGTTTCACTTGATAAGTGGGCTGAAACGTAAGTGATTTACCAAAAACGCCGAACTTTGAAAATGATTTTCTCAAAAAGGCCATTTTTAATTTTTTTTAAAATCCCTCTGATTGAAGTCAAGGATGTCATCTACAATTCTGCAGAAAAATACGTTGCATTATTTTGGTTGCTAACAAGTTATAGTGCGTCGAATGTGACCATACCAGCCTAGCGGCCGCGTCGTTCGTTATGAGCTGAAACTCGGATATAAGTTGCTAAAAATACTTGTACGTGACTTTATCACAAATCAGTAGCTCCACACCAACAAATGCGCAGCCAGGTGTCATGGTTCAGCAAGCTTTGTCTTGCGATGAGCCGCTTGAGGAGCCCGCAGCAGCGGCCGCTCGATGCTGCGGGCACTCACATTACATGAGTGCCACTTCGACTGCGGATGAGCCCCGCTTGCGCGCCAAACTACGCTCAGAGGACAAACGAGAGAAGGAATGCATCACTGTGAAAGTTGAAGGCCGTTAAGTGCCAACAAATGTCATAATATGCAACGAAAACTCTGCCGGCAATTTCCCAGTGAGCGCCTTCATTACAGCACGCATGTATTTTTTTCCCTGCTGTTATGCGCGAAGCCGCAAAATATCGTGTAAACGCTCGACTTGCGTTGGATATTCTATCTGTGGACGCACAACAATACAGCATTGTAAAAGCGGTTCTTTAATGAAGCAAAGGACTTGGACACACTTCTTTTCACAGCCAGCTGACAAGTGTTCTGGCACGAGATGAACAACTGCAGTTTGAGTTGTTCGACCATCGGAAGCACGTATGACAGTTTTCTTTAGATGTCAATGGCTTTCTTTTGTGTCATATGTTGCTCATAGAATGAAACTAATTATCTTTAGGCCATCAGAAGAGAGAAAGCAACACATGAGCGCACTACTGGAGGCGCTCACTGGGAAATTGCCGGCAGAGTTTTCGTTGCATACTATGACATTTGTTAGCACTTAACAGCCTTTAACTTTCACAGTGACGCATTACTTCTCTCGTTCGTCCTCTGAGCGTAGTTTGGCGCGCAAGCGGAGCTTATCTGCATTCGAAGCGGCACTCATGTAAAGTGAGCGCCCGCAGCATGGAACGGCCGCTGCTGCGCGGGTTTGTCAAGCGGCTGATCGCAAGACTAAGCTTGCTGAACCATGACACCTGGCTGCGCATTTGTTGGCGTGGAGCTGCTGATTTGTGATTAAGTCACGTACAAGTATTTTTAGCAACTTATATCCGAGTTCCACCACATAACGAACGACGCGGCCGCTAGGCTGCCATGGTCACATTTGACGCACTATAACTTGTTAGCAACCAAAATAATGCAACGTTTTTTTCTGCAGAATTGTAGATGACGTCCTTGACTTCAATCAGAGAGATTTTTAAAAAAATTAAAAATGGCCTTTTTGAGAAAATCATTTTCAAAGTTCGGCGTTTTTGGTAAATCACTTACGTTTCAGCCCACTTATCAAGTGAAACAGAAGGCGATAAAACCAAGCAAATTATTTTAAAAGAGAGCGAAAGTATCAAAGTTAATATGTACCGAGTTTTATTATCCTCACTTTAACTTGTATGCAGCAATAAATTCCCGAAATAAAGGTATTTTGTGCGATTTGCCAAGTTTGTGATTTTTTTCTTCAAAAGTGCTTCGACAAGCAAGGGAAATAAAAGACTCATAAGATTGTATTTCACTTGTTCTTTAAGGGGAATAAATATTGTGACGAAGAAGTGCACCGTTTTTTCTCTACGTGCGCTCAAAATTAAGAAATCGCAAAATTGGCGGAAAAGTGTTTTTTGCGGCCAAAATTTGTATATTTTTTTTCAGGCGAAAAAAATTTTTCTTCGCAATACTAACTGCGAAACCATTGTTCTGGGTGTAATGCCTAGACCTACAGTAAATTTCATCAAAATCGGGAATGGTGACCGGGACCTCGTGTTCGATCTTATCTGGACACACCCAAGTGAGTCACAGTTCGCTGTCTGAAGTGTTCGTCTTCGACCATCGCGGTACCGATGTTTTTTTTTTTTTTTTGTGTGTGTGTGTGTGTGTGTGTGTGTGTGTGTGTGTGTGTGTGTGTGTATGTGTGTGTGTGTGTGAAGAGAGAGAGTGAGAGAGCGCGGATAGTACGCAGAAAGAAAAACGTGTTTATGAAGTTCAACCGTATCATGGCAGTGGAATAAAATGATGTTTCAATCCGACCCACCGAGCCCTTCGATCGTCGCTGTCTTGCAGTGGCGTAGCCAGGGGCTGACGCATCGGACACGTGCCCTCCCCCCCCCCCCCCCCTTTTTTTTTTGTTTTTCTGCCATGGACCACAGAGCACAAAATGACAGTCGGTCACACTTGCCTGCTCGGCACCCACTTAAAGGTCATGCAAATATACTTTTTTTAATCTCCTTGCCCACACCGCGAGAAAAACAATCAAGATGGAGCTTCAAAACCGCTATAAGTCATAGAAGAAATCTGCAAGGTAATGCTAACGGCAGAGAGCTTGGAGGATCGGCAAAGTCTGGTGGACTCCTCCTTTTAATTTTGCTACTTGGGCAAAACACGCACGCATGCAGGTCAAAATTGCAGCAGCTCTTCGATCTAGTGCGTTAGCGTTCAAAGCAGGCTATGAAGTGTTCAGTGTTACATCTCTTAATTAATATTTGGGGTTTAACGTCCCAAAACCACGATATGATTATGAGAGACGCCGTAGTGGAGGGCTCCGGAAATTTCGACCACCTGGGGTTCTTTAACGTGCACCTAAATCTAAGTACACGGGCCTCAACATTTTCGCCTCCATCAAAAATGCAGCCGCCGCGGCCGGGATTACATCTCCCCCACCCACCCCGAGCATAGCTATAGGTTTATATTTGGGTGAGGTGGTGGGAGGGGTCATACACTACTATCTGTGTGCTAGTTTGCGGTTGTGCCGCAAATATACAGTGATGTGAACGATGTCGATGTTCGACATCTCACCCCGAGATATTACGCCATTCCACTGGCCCAAGAACAACGTAAAAAAAAAAGGTATAATCACGAAAGATTTGTTTCTTTTCTCTCAAGGTTCCCACCCTCGAAAGTGAGTCAGTTTTTGACCTCGCAAGAGGAGCAGTCTTTACCGCAACGCCGCTGTTGGGCTCCACAAAGAACCACAAGAGAGAGATGAGTCTGTGTCATGCGCCACTTCCTGTTTTAAGGAAGCTTCAAGCATGCTGCGCTGCACTGAGCTTTGTCCGCCCTCCGTGCATGTATGCGCAGACGGGCGCCAAAAGCGATCGCGTCCACCTTGATAAACATGTTGCCCATATTTTCGTTCCGTCGTTTGACGTGTCTCAGATAACGGCCCACAGCTATGACATCCCCCCTCCCTGCCTTCTACCTGCATCTGCAGCGTGCCCTTGAACAGTCGCACTTGACAGCGCTCCCTCACGACCTCGGCGTAGCATGTGCCGGCCTCTCTCGCAGCTGCAGCAGCGGAACACAGCACGGGCCTTGGCCGCGACAGCAGCGCCTGTTCCTCTCCCTTCCTGCCTCCTCCCCGACATGTCCCGGGAAGGTATGGCTGCAGCTTCGAGCAGCTCGCCGCGCTGGAACCCTGCGGTTGGTAGCGGCGCCTCTACTCCGTAGCTGCCGCGTAAATCAATCCAGCCAAGGAACAATGCACGCAGAAAGACTGGGAACAGGCACGCCGAAGGTTTCCGCATTCCGCCAGACAACTGGTCGCGCCCCTGTAGGACGCTCTCCACTCATCGCCATGACTGCTCCCCTGGGCTTTTGGAACATGCGCACATTGTATGTCAAATGCAGTGAAAGCTCGACCCTCGCGTGCTGGCGTCATGTTCACAAACGTTCTCGTTCGTCAGAGTCGTTTGCCATTGGCCAACTCGCGTGCTGGCGTCATGTTCACAAACGTTCTCGTTCGTCATAGAGTCTATACGCGTCCAATATAAAATGACTGAACAAGACGCCTCGATTAGTTAGTCGCAGCAACTGGCTTCACGCCGTTGCGACTAAACGGAAAGCCCGCAAAACGCGTAGCAAGAGCGCCAAGTCGATCGGCCGCTAATTAGTCCCGGCACGTGGTATGACAGCATGTCATTTCACGTAGGGACGACAACTGAGCGTTGGATATACGCGCTCAACTTGGCAGAGGCGGCTGCGACGCACCTGTCATGTGAACCGACATATGCTGTCGGTTGCGAGGAGCACACATCGCGAAAAGAAAGGGAAAGGAAGGGAAGCCAATGGCCAAATCACGGCCAACGGCGAATATACAAAAAACAAAACATCATATCATAATCGGCGAATAAGAAAGCACCATGCTGATATCGCTGTTTCTTATCGTTATTTCTACGTTTTCAAAACAAACAAACGCGAGGGAAATAAACAAAGGCCCCAAATAAAAAGGCGAGTGTCGATCGAAGGCCTTCAAAGCAATTAATTTAGCGGAGTAAAGAAGCGCGATAGCGAAAATCACGGCCGTGCAGCTGTACTCGCTCCCCAGTGTTGTCGTCTCGAGGACGACACTCTAGCCCGTGACACACACACTGCAACGCGCACAGCGAGTTTCACCACGTGACTCGTGCATAATTCGTGTGCTCTGCAGCGTCGAGGTTGCATGTCTGTTCTGTTACGAGACACTGTCAACAGAACAGCGCGCACATGCAACGGCCCCGTTTAAACTGGCTTTCCATACCGGTTCTGTCCTGCGCCCTGTTATCGCCGAGCGGGGAAAAACAACGGCCGACCTACGTGTCGTAAGAAAGCCCGCGCATACATGCACGTAAGACGCGTCCACGAGTCCGTGCAGCGGGAATGCATACGTTGCACAGCGGCGGGGGACAGGCGACGTTTTCCGGAACCGCTGAACAACAGTATATACACAATGACAGCTGTGTACATATTTTCTCTCAGGTCCGCGGCGCCGGCTCGAGCGATTCTGTCAATGGCATCGTCTCATTTCCATCTGCGTTCTCTAGTGATTCGTCAAGTCTGCAGTAAACGTCAAAGCTTAATACATACATGTGGAAGCCAACAGACTTAATTCCTCTGCCTTTGAACTTAAATGAACACTAAAGTGAAGCATCAAATCAGTTTAGACAGATAAACTATTACTTCAGAATTCTACAGTCGTCATAGGATAATTATTAGAAAAGGATATAAAGCTAAAGATTTCACTTCTGAATATTGCGCCGCAACTTCAGCACGTGAACGTCAGTGTGACGTGACGAATTTCAGTCTTCTTGCGTATTTTGGCCACATTGCTTCCACTTAATTTGTTGAAACTCGGTATGGTCCCTTAGAACACAATGCAGACAATTTTCACCAATAAACAACGACGTAGGCGCTATAGCAGACGCCGTCAAAATCCATTACGTCACGGAGAGCTTGTGCGGGAACCTCAAGGTGACGTCGCCACCTGTGTTTACTTTCTCGCGAGTTTTCTCGCTTACAAAGCGTCTTCTCGCGGAAAGAGTGGTGCTTTCGGTATTCTGAAATTGTAATTCACTAATACAGACGAAGGCTTTCACACCGAACGCCGCCGTCTTCTCAAGAGCAAGTTTTATTTGCCCCGAAGACATATTTGTCGCCGTCTGCTACTGCCTGTCGTGGCCCTTTTGCCACTTTGAGCGTCGGTCACAAGCACAGCTTTCCACTATTGCGGGGAAATTCCTCCATACCAGAGCTAAGAAGTTGACTGCATGTGGCTTCGCTCAAAACCGCCTTCTTTCTTGCCTCCGTTTCTCAGTTTCTCTCTTGGTCGAAGGCCCCGTGGCCACAGAAGGCGGTCGCTGACGAAACCACGCGGTAGTCGGACTGCAAGAGCAGCTTCACTGCTGCGGCGGGGACCGTCGGTCTGCTCAGAAGCAGCGGAGAAAAAGAAGAAGAAAAAAAATAATATGCGGAGGAGGCCGCCGCGGAGCTTGCTTTTCTTTATTTCTTGTAGAAAACCAAAGCATTCGGTCATTACTTTAGGACGCGCCGACACAAAGCGAGCCCCGCGGGGAAATACGACTGAACGGAAGAATGGTCGATGAAGAATCCAGCGCAGAAAAATGGGGAGAAAGGGAAAGAATAAGGGGAGAAGCAATATAGCTGTTCGAAAGAGGTCGCAGACAGCGCGCACAAACACGAACAACCGTGCCGCCGCGGCGATATGGCTGTACGAAAGAGCGAGGCAGGCAATTTGTGACTGCGCAGTCCGCGCCCGTTAACTATTCGTCTTGATCATTAGCGGCGAAGGCTCCTTGCGGATTGAAAGACCTTTTTGTTTACAGTCCAATGTCGCGCTTACCGTCTCCGCGCAACAGGAAGGTCTTTTCCGGTAACGCGTCGTGTCTAAGGATGTCCGCCACAAATGCACGGCGCGGGCGTCACATGCGAAAGGCCGTTTCCTGCAGCTGCACAACGATTATTTTATAGGCTGTCTGCACACTCATTCAGATTTACGTCTCCCGCTGATGGGGCTCGCGAGTCCTCGTCGTCTGAACGCAGACGAACTTTAAATATGCCAACTTTGACGTGCATGCGCGGCGCGCCTGTAATTCAGCTGTTGAATTAACTGCAGGAGTTATTAGAGTTATTACCATTCAAACATCGTTGCTAACTGTATAATTATTTCACTGTCCATACTTCTCTGCTTTCACGTCGATATATAGGGTTGATCTGCAATGTCATGTTACTTGCATGATACAAGTATGATACAATGACCGATATCTATGTACAGCAATATCCTTGTCAATTTATCCAAACACATGCATGATCATTGGTCCAAACTGTGCCCCGAAAAGCACGGTTATTAATACACTAACCTCATTGCGTTGTTCAGTAAGTTGTTCTCCTGTATCGCTTGTTCCTTTCAGCGCAGTATAGTCACGCGTTACTTAACAAGACGTACTGTCCTCTGATGTATGGCCACGAAGTCTGTTATTTGACAACGTAATATTAAAGGGGTCATGAACCACTTTTCCAAGTAATGATCTAATGACCTCAGTATCGGAGTTTACTGCCTCGCGAATCGATTGCCGCAAAAATTTCTCGAATCCGTCAAGAATCAGCGGAGTTACGGGGGTTTGGCCACGCTCTCAGCGCTTTCTCTCTTTTCTCGTGCCGCCGAGCGCACTGGAAGCTACATAGGGAGGGATGGCACGGGGGAAAGAAGTTACGTCAGCGCGCGTCTTGAAACGCGATCGCTCTCCAGCTGTGATTCGCGTGCGTGAGCGCGGCTACCATGTACTGAGGAGTGCGGCGCCGGCAAGAGGCGCACCTGATCCGAACGCCGCTCTCGATTTACGTCGGCTATCGGCCGATAAGCATGCATGTCTCTTGCGACGTAAACTGGCAGATCCGCGACGTCAACGTGCAGACGCCCGCCCACCGACGAGAGTGAGAACCGGCCTCTGTTTGAAAAGAGGGTGCCTGGGGAAACGGCAACTTCGCGCTCCGCTTGTGGCCTTTACGTGGCGCGCACGACTGTAATATTTGGCAGAGCAGTTCATAGCCGTGTCAGCTTTCCACAGGATGTGTTTTTTCAACAAGCCCAAGGGGTGATTCATGATCCCTTTAAATAAAGGGAAGGGGGGGGGGACGACATTTGAATTATTAGTTTCGCTTATGTAAGTATATGCTTTCAAACCTTGATGAAGTGTCTTAATTGTGATTATAAGCGGCTATTTTTACTTTTCGAGTGGCTGGTAGCGGACGAGTATTCTCATTGACCGTGCTCACATGCAACTCTGTAAATTCAATCAAGTCACCAAGTGCCGGGGTACAGTACGCGATCACTATAAAATCCTCCCACAGTGTCGAACTCTGAGGAATCCGTCGCTGGGGCGCGGATACGGAGACCACATTTGTAGCACACCAGATTTAAAATGTCGTTTTTCGAGAGCCGGCCGGTAGTCACAAACAACGAGACAATATTGAAGATGCCGGTCGACGACGAGGAATTCTCTGACGGCAAGTCTAGCGAAGGGTCACCGAGAAAATATTGTTTCCTATGCTTTTTTTTTTCCTCATTTTACGACACCTTTCCGATATACGTCCCAAAACTGCGGAGGTGACACTCAAAAGCACGCCTCACGTGCTCGTCGTCGCCAGGCCCGCTCGCGGCAAGCAGTCGGTTTTCCAAAGCGGACAGGATGCGCGCGCGGCAGGCAGCCCGGCCAAGCGTGTCGCGTTGTATACGAGAACCGTGGCTCGGTGCGCGCGTCTGCGACGCAATACCTCGCGGCGCCACCACTACAGGGCCCGGCCGGAAACGGCAGTCCCGTACAGGCTTCGGGACTTCAGCCCGCGACGACATCGAAGCTCGGTGTCGCGTTTCAGAGCTGTACCAGGCGACGACGCAGTTCGCCGAGAAAGCGCGCCGACCATAAAGGAGCGCAGACTCAGAGAAGAGGTATACCACAAACAACAGGCTTCCACAGAAAGTAAACCGAGAGGACCCGAACCCAAGTATCCGGTGTCGCGTTCGGAGAGATATCTTTCAGCTCGTGTATATGCATCCCAGCAAACACCTTGCCACATCCACACGGAAGGCCGCCGAACTTGGCCGTCTCGGCTCTTCGACGCCGAATGTTGTTCACTCCCCTTGGCTGTATACCGTTACACCGTTTTTTTTTTGTTTTTTTTTTTCGCTACATGACTGCATCTCATTTCTCCTCGACGCTCTTCTTCGAGATGTTCTTCCGCGTTTTCACGAAACAAGCAGAAAAAAAAAAAAAAAAAAGAGGCGTGTCGCGTTTCGGTCGCCGCCGTTTTTGCGGAGTTTCGTTCTCTTTCGACCGTGCTCCGAAACGATCGCGAAAAAGAGGGGCGAGCAAGCTGCTTTCTTTTCTTTTTCTTTAATTTTTTTCTTTAACTTTCTTTGGCGGCTGCCCGTAAAGGCGCCAAGATACAAAATACACGAAAGAGAGCCGCCACGACAGCAAGCAATACTTCCCCCTTCTTCCCCTTTACTTTCGTATATATATATATTGTGGAACTGCTCGGACGTCATCTGTGAGTAGGCAAATAAAAAAAAAAATGAGGCGAGAAGTGCCGAGAGAGTTGTGCGCGCCACGTGATTACTTCTAGCTAGACGATTTTCTGTCCTCTCGAAAGTTGCGCTAAAGCAAACAGACAGAAAAAGGAGGCGACGAGAAATAAAAGTTAATACTCAAGAGGTGTCAGGGCACTTTATTATTTTTTTTGCCTCTTTATCTTTACGCCCCCCTTCCCCCCCCCCTTTTTTTTTTCTCTCTTCGACGCCAAAAGAACTCAATTTCCTAAACAGCGGGGTGGAAGTGGCGCGGCGAAGTGGCTCGTTGGCATAAACTCGCGACGTGAAAGGAAAACGGAACGCGCGCTCTTTCCTGTTGGCATCCGAGTGGCACAAACGACCGCGATGTGAGTTTTACGTGCCGCCCGGATATTAAGTGTCCAAGCACGCGCACCTCATTCGACATGCAGCAAGCGAAAAAGAGCCGGGCATTCTCGTGTCGCGCGCGCAATAACTATTTTCAAGTAAGATCCGCGAGGAAGGTTTCGTCAACAGCATCGTTTAAAAACACAACGGCTACGGTCCCGGCGAAGTGAAAACTTGTAAGCACGTGCGTACGATTTGCAATGGGATGAAGCTATGGATCGTGTACCGAAGCGTCACGAGACCTCAAAAACAGCGAAGTTACCATTCACGTCTCCACTGTACGGCGTGTTAGCTGTGGATTCATCCCCTTATTTAAGCAGAACTTTTTGTTGGGCTAACTGGTGCATGTAAACGGAAGGAATATAAGGCGCCAACGAGACAAACACAAGAAGTGACACGGACAGACGCGTTACTTCATACCCTTATGTTTGATCTTTACGCATACACAGATATGCCGATGAGACAGCGTCACAGATCGTTCCAAGCCGGACCCTCTTATTAATTAGCCACCGTGCGAAGGAGATAAAACGGAGATAAAGAGAGAAAGACGGACGGCTACTTTTCGTGACGCCTGCTACAAGTAAGCACCGGCGTCGCGAGATGCGTGCAGTTCGTTCGGCACTGCGGCGCGCAGCTACGTCCTTTGTCCCGTCGAACCAGAGCCGTATTCGTCAGCGACGCGACCGACACGGTCCTGACGTGACGGATAGGGAATGCCGAGGAGACGCGCCTCCACCTAGGGCAAATGGGCAGCCCTCGTGCACTTTCTGGCTCCATGCCGCAGGAATGCAGCCAGGAGAAGGAGCCGCGGCACAACATGCGGCTCGTCGTCGCGCACGCCGACGCATCATACCATTTGTCTATGGTGCACTTCTTCTACGATCTTTTGAGGTAACCAAACACGCTCTGTTTTCAAAACGTTGTAAACAGCGCTTGTAACACAACCGCGCACATCTCTTCCCCTCCACGCCGTCGACGCTATCCGCCACAAAAGCGCCCTGCGCGGCAGCGATTTTCTACACCGGAGACGGGCAAAGAAGAGCTGCGCGAATTTTAGCTAGGTTTGTGCCAGGCACAGCCTTGAGCAAAAGTAACCAGGGCAGATAAAGGCGCGGTGCCTGTCGCGTACACATATTTACATCGCCGTCGTTCCGGCCTTCCTGCGTTGCAGGCTCCAGCAGCCCGCTGTGCTCGAATGCTGCTCGTAGGTTGTTTGGCACACCATGAATTTCTCGTCAGCGTGCTAACCGATGCACCAGACGCATGCAAAAAAATTCGCAGAATGGAACCACCTCCTCCTTCCCCCTTCCACGCACACGCACGCGCGCGCACACACACACACACACACACACACACACACACACACACACACACACACACACACACACACACACACACACACACACACACACACAGTTGTCAGAGAGAAAAATCGAAGAAAACATATATGCGCATTCTGACCCGGCAGTTGAGTGCCCAATGCGATTTCAGCGCACCGTCGGAGAGACTTGAGTCAACTGTTCACACGCATGGCGTCGTGTGGCGATTTCTCGTTCAGATAAGCACGCAGTGCGAGTCATCGCGGGGCCGTGTGACCGCGTTTCATTTCTTCGTTGCCGTGCACATGCCCCAGAGGATACACAACATTCAGAGCGCGCTGGTTGGCTTAATTAACCGATAGAAGGTAATAATGTACCTTTCACTGCAGTTTTGGCGCTCATCGGCCGTCACTGGCTCTTAATTGCGCCATAAAACACCACATATCATCAGCCCTCACAGTAGCATCCACGTGGGCATAAATTTCCCCGCGTGAGTTGACAAGGCGACCGTCACATAATGCTGAACGCTATATACAACATGCGAAAGTGATTTTAAAATGATCGATATAATAACTAGTTATACATAGTCCGTGCGACTTAGTCATGCCGCCATAGACCTGGGCCGTATACCAAGAATTATTTTCGGGAAGGGTATATAGCGGGGACAACGGTGGCATATTAAAATATTTCTATCCGCTTATTTTCACGGTATTCATCAAGCACATCGCTGACATATGATAATATAGGCATACGTTCACATGTACATAAATAATATGATAAGTCGATAACATGGTGTGACGAGCAATTTATATCACCGCGATGATAACTTTAGCGAGTGACAGGTCCCCCAACTCCCACCCTGGTCACGGGTCGGTCGGAGAATATCAGCGCACGAATGTATGTAAGCTATGTAAGCGATACATACCTCAGGACCCCTGAACACTATATATAGATGATGTTCGACATCGTTCGGTGCTTGTAGAATTGTAGAACCCCGTTTAAATGCTACTGTTTAAATGAGCAAACAGCGGTGGAATGCTTGCCAAGCTTATCAAAAGTTCTTGAAACAATTCACTGAAGATGAGGGACCACTGAGTAATCTATTCTGCCGTTCACAACTCGATCTGCCAAACCACATCGGATTTGCAGTCCATAATAAGCGGCTGAGTCGCCCCGTGTCATATAATCCAGTCTGAGGTCATGGCGGCTTGCAGCACAAATTGTAGAGCAAACCTGCAAGGACAAAGTTCGTCACACCATTCGTCGTAAAAGAAACGAGCCGAAACGTCTACGACGCAAGCGGCGGTCCACACGACGCCGGAGAGTCGTATAAGTGCGTGGCGAACAGTGCTCCGAGGAAGTTGAAATATAGCGACCGTTGTCTATCAGGCGTGGCCGCGAGGCCTGTTTCACGCAGGCCCTGGCCCGTAAACTACAGCTATTCCCACGGCTCCGGTGCCGTTCAAAAGACCCCGCATGAAACGCTCCATTTTCCTCAATGTATACATCAACGAAGCGCGCAGAAGCAGGTGGCCTCTCGGAACGAATATGCGATTCATCAGGGCAGGACCGCTATGGACACCACATAGAGCTTCCGGTGATAAGGAGCGGCGATATGACAGCAGGTAGCAGAGCACGAAGTCGTATCAAAAGTATATAGTCGTGACAAACTCAAGCGCCGTGCAATTAAGAGCGGTGTAGCGCGCACATGGCTGAGGAGCACGGTGAAATGTGCGGTATTGCTTATTATTTACGACTGTGATCGTTCCGTTTTCGATTCAGCCATTAAGTTCCGGTATAATCAGAGAAGACTAAACATCACAGAATAGAAGAAATACGTTCATATTGGCACAGTAAATACATGTGTACACCACAAAAGATCCCCCCCCCCCTTATGTGTATAGGTGATGAAGAGGCAAGAAATATGTGATCCCTAATGTGCCATATTTCTCAGATCATGCGTAGAGGCAAGAACAGAAAAATTAACCTTTGATTAGCGCTCAAGAAAGTCAATTAATTGTCTCTGCTTCTGGCGTTGAAAAATCGAGAAAATGCGAGCAGGCATGCAAATTCTTAACGGAATTGTGCCTATGACAAATGAGGGAAGCTGCAAGCGTATAGACGGCGCTCACGTATGGAGGGATGATGCTCTCTTCCTCACCTCTCAATATCTCTGTAGATCCAGTTAAGTGCAGTGCATGAACCGCGTATTTTAGCTCACACAATGAGATTGACGCCACATGAAGGAGAGCTTGCGGGTCGCATTCTTTACGGTTGCGTCCCCTACACTCTTCTCACGTGTCGTTACAAAAGGTTGCGCAGCAGGTGTTCTGTGGCTGCGCTGCGTGCACGTCGCGCCTCGTTCCTGGCCGGAGGAGCGACGCCGACCCAGGCGCTCTGAGCATTTCATCAGGGAACGCTTGCCGTCGTTTGGGATACAGTGTCATGCGGTGTAGTAAGTCTGGACGCTACATATAATTACATTAAAGTCATAACCTCACTCTCTGACCCGATATTCCTTAACTATAATAAGACGGGTACAAATGGGCGGTACAATTAAACGAGAATCGCATCTAGTTACAAGAAACTGTCGTCCCTATCTCAAGTCAGGATGGGCGATTCCGCCGATATTGTTGGCTAATGAAGTAAGAGTTCCTCCATCGTGGATTGTAGAGGTGTGCACGGGCTCCGGGTAGCCCGAAAGCCCGAGCCCGACCCGGCCCGGGGGCCGGGCTCGGGCGGGCCGACGTATTTGCACCTCGGGCCCGGGCCGGGCTCGGGCTACTTAGGGTTTTATCGGGCCGGGCTCGGGCCCGGCGCAAAGCCCGACTCAAGCCCGAAATATAGAGAATGAGCGGGAATTGTTTTCTAGCATGCATGCAGCGCCTTTTCCGCGACCGCCCTTTACCGCTTTTCCTTTCCATTCGCTACATTAAACAAAAGGGGAGCAGGTAAAGCACTGCTCCTGTTGCACTCCGACAAACAGAGAAGTAACACCACCTGAGCTAGTGATGGCGCCACGCGACTGTTCGCGTTAGATAACAGTGAAAATGCACGCGACAGCGACCCGACGTAGATCGCCTTCGTGCAAGCTGACGCTTGCATGGGCATACCCCATACACGTGACGGCTTTGGCAAGCGAACCCCATTGTTGCTGGCATGAGGCCGTCTACTTGTAATTTGTAAATCTGTGCAATAGAGACTGTTCGTCGTGTGTCGCTTGATCGTATTCGATATGCTCAATAAAATTCCAAATTACCGGAAAACGATGTTTTGTTTTCGCAGCGAACATTCAAAAAGCCGGGCCGGGCCGGGCCGGGCCGGGCCGGGCCGGGCCCGGGATTGTGTTTTCGTACGTCGGGCCGGGCCGGGCGGGCTCGCAGCCCTTTGCCGTCGGGCTCGGGTGGGCCTTCGACAAAGTCAGCGGGCCCGGGTCGGGCTCGGGCTCGGAAATACGGCCCGTGCACAGCTCTAGTGGATTGTTCCTTCTTTTGTGGCCGACAATATCGCGTAACTGAGGATTGTGCGCACTGGCGTAGCCAAGGGGGTTGGCGGGGGGGCAGGGGGGGTCAAGTCCCCAAAATTTTTCAGTTTATACACGACGCATACATACACACATACATAAAGTACGGCTGAACCCTCCCCCCCCCCCCCAAAAAAAAAAATAAATAAAAATTCTGGCTACGCTTTTTGTTGTGCACTTGCTTGGATCTAAAGTTCGCTGGTATTGAGATCAGCGCATACATGATACCACGCGTATAGGTTCACTGGTGAACGACATGTGAGAGAACCTGCTCATATATGCTGAACACAGACAGGCAGGCGCCTCGCAACAGCCACCGCTGTGCGGGCCCGGTGCGTAGCCTTGAGCGTGCACGCAAGGTGCTGCCAACAGCGCCGTTTGCTCAGGCGGCCACGGCGTCCGCCCATTCAGCAATCAGAGAGGAAGCAAGCGAAGCACGCGACGTTCAACAATTCGATAATAATCCCCATTCGCTGGCGCCAGAAAAACATGTCAATTGGAAGATGCGGTCATCTCTTTACGTTCCTGCCAGTTCTTCCAAGCAACTGACGATGGTATACGTAGCGAGCGTATAATAACGAAATATGCCTCGAGGCAAGAAATCGCGGTCTTTCATGCCACACGTTGTGCTTGGGGGTCAGCTAGGGGGGAGACATATGCAATGTCACTGGCGTCATTCGAGAACAAATAATGCCACCGACGGCGCACATGAACAAGTTTTCAACACGGGTAGCTATGCACAACACCGGTTGCGTGAAAACCATTTTCGGTTGCGGGAACATGCGAATCTTTTACGCAACACCCATCTGTGCCTGGACTTCTCACTATCGCGTGAAAAAGCTGATTTGTTTGCAGAAAGTTGCAGATAGCACCACAATATAGCGCAATGCAATCACAGCTCGAAACCACTACGAAACTTAAGGAGCTGTTCCTAAGGGCATTGTGGTAAAGCGAGAAAGCGTACGTGAGACACGCTACTGGGATCAATGTCACGTCTATGGACATTCTTCCGAACAGCGCTCGTCTCTTTCAAGTGGTCAGCAAATGTTTTTTTTTTTTTTTTTTTCCATGCCATTACTTCCGTGGCTCCGGACGGGAAAGAGAGAAAGAGGTGCGGGAAAGAGGTGCGAAGGAGAATCGCATGTATGCAGGAGTCTCATCAGAACACTGTCTGCCCCTCGTCCTGTTCGCTAACTACACTTTCGAGCTCCAATGACTATGACGGCAACGAAAAATCGCGCGAACATGCCAACAGTGCACTTACCCGTTTACGGAACTGAGGGTAACGCAGACTGGAAGCCATCGTTCAGGTGGTCACACGGTGTGGTCCGCCCCAAGAACGAAGCAAACAAGAAGAAAAAAAAGTTCCACGGACGTGATTTTTGGTGCAGCGAGCAGGCTGCCAGTCGAAGCTGCACGATCAGCGTCCCGCACTTTCGAAGCACGGAGACATGACTCGCGGGGTTCCAAAGGTCCGGAAGTACGTGCGTCCTGTCCAGCAGCGGTCTGGGGTGCCGTCGTCACGCGGTGTCGGCGACGTCCTCCCGGACTGCTCGGATGTCGCGGCGACGGATCGCAGCGCGGTGTATCGTTTCAGGTTCGATCGCTGTCGCGGGTGGGATGCGTCTGGCTTCCCAGGACGAGCGCCGCCAGTGGTGCGAACGGATAACGCGCGCACACGGGTCCGAACGGTGGAGACGACACTCGACGAACGACGCGGTTCGTCGGAATGCACGTGGAGGGGAAAAAGGCAAGGGGGGTGTTTCGAGTGACGCTCGCGACAGAGATAGACGTAGGGAAACGAAAGAGCCTAACGAGAGAAAGCCGGCATGGAACGGAAAGGATTTTGGGCGGTGGGGAGAGCGAGTGTGAACGAGCAGAACATAAAAACCGCTCGAAAGAAAAAAGACAGCAAACAAGGAAGGCAGCCAATGAAAAGCGCCGCGAGCGCACCTGTGCGACTTTCTCTTTCACCGCCCTTCCTCACTCCCGAGTGTTTTCGTTATTTATTTATACTTCTCCGCGCTCGCCTTTCTCCAGTTCCTCTCACAGCGCGGCGCCCTCCCCCCGTAGGTTTGCGCAGGCACGCACGATGGGAGCTTCTATGTCCGCGACGCGCGCGCACATCTTTTCTGCCGGCGATCGACGTCACTTGGCCGCAACCTCCAGCACGGACCTTGTCTCCCTCCGCCGCTTCTCCCTCTGCGGCCATGATTCACGCCGGCGTGGCCAAGCTAAATTACACACCAATGCACGCGTCCAGCGCATGCATGCCGCAGGCGGCGACGTACACAGTGTACCGAGCTCTCTGACGCCGAGCGAATACCAAGTGCCTTCGGCTGCTGGCGCAGAATACAATGCCACGCATCACTCAGTGACGCAGCTCGCCGAGCGACGTCACACCGCGTACTTACGCGGAATAAGAAGCGCCAAAATCGTAATTCGTAAGCTTGGCGCACCGCGCAATGCGAGCTTCTACGCGGAAACCGGCGGGAGCAGTGTTTGAGCGCCAGAAACGCTGGAAACACCGTGATTCCTGAACACGTAACACAGCGCATTATACGCGTGCGTAAAACGTTGAGAACATCGCCTTTACGTCTCACACTGAGTCATACACACATTTTGGCACGTACAATTCAAGTTCACCCAACAGTCAATCGGCACGCTGTTAGCCGCACGGGGCACAGTGCTCTGCCAACTGCTTCGTTTATTTTGCTTGACGGCGTCGTGTGCGACGGGGCAAACACACAAATTGTGGCAGAAGCAACCGGACGCCCCTGGTAACATGGAGAGCGACAAGCATTTCTTCGAGCACCCGGAACAAAATGTCGACGTTGCCATTTGAAAGAATGCATTCCCCATATCTCGTCAAATCCCCATGCGGTCATATCCCCAGGGCAATTTTGACGTAGGTTTCGAGAAAGCTATCGATACCGATCTGCAGAACGACTTAAATTCTGAAATAGAGTTTTTGTCTTGTTCTACGGTGATGTTTCAACACATAGTTACCGCACTGAATGCCTCAGGAAAAAAAAAAAATGATGCTTGAGACCAGTCCCGTCTCTGTAGCTCCCCCGAACGAAGCGTTATTAATCGCTTTAATAGGCGAGAAAATAATGCGAATACCATTTAGCAAAGTCACAAAAGTTTATTCCTTGTGAAGCCGCGTGTTTGAGACCCCTGATATACAGAAACGCCGGGACGCATGCGTCAGCTCCTATCCCTCTCCCTATCAACAAAAGTAAAATTGCCTATTTATTGTAATGAATATCGGTTCGTGTCAATGCCTATCAGTCCTGCTGAGCCTTTCTCTCTCTCTCTCTTTCTTGTGCTTGACTTTCTATGACTTTTTGCACCGCTTCCGGAAATAAAGCTTGTGATAGTTAACGCTCCGTCATTGTGCCTCTAAGTTTCTGAGTAATATGCCGCACTATTCAAAACTATTATGTTTGATAAGATATATACTATTGAAAAAGACAAAAAAAAACTAATAAAGACACCCCAATTGAACACGCTGTTCACAGCTCCAGCCGCTCGCTGATTGTGCTTCTCTTACTGCTCGGCACATGACGTCACTAATCCTTGATGATATCACTGCTGTGCCTGCCCGATAGGGTAGACGCGTCATTCTCGAGGCCCAGCAACGCGCCATGATAGTAAACGATATATCTCCATCAGGCATACATTTTTATTGTTTTCGCTTGTCAGCTTTGCAAAGATTTCGGCAGAGATAAATGCGCGCGACACGAAGCGATAAACAGGGCCGCTTCCCTTCCACCATCCCCAAGCTGTCGTCTTTCTATTCGCCGGGGGGAGGGGGGGGGGGGAAATAAGCGCAGCCGACAAGTGGCGTAATTGTGCTCCAATGACGTCAGTTTTGCTGTAATCCTTCGCGCATCAAAAGCGTCGAGTCGGGATACAGGCAGCAGAAAACAGGCATTGCGAGTATTGCTGAAACAGGGCCGGTTAAAGGAGAGACGTGTAAGGGCCGGAAATGCACATGCAGCTGCTCAGTCGTCGTGCGCGTTCTTTATTCATTCGCTTTTTATTTGTGGAATTGCTAACACCGAGACGAAAATGTCCATACTCCAAAGAAAAAAAAAAAGTGTTGCTCCGAAAGCGCCTTGGTGAAGAAGACTGAAGTGTGCATTCTTTATTTATTAAGGCGAAACCCTTAGATGCCTCATTAAACGCGAAAATAGACCGGCGTCCCGCGTCGGCGTCCCCAGTCGGCGGCGTCAACACGAGTGATACAAAAAATTATCACGTGATGACGTCACCATATGACGTCTCAGATCGCCAAAATTTGTGACGTCGTCATGGCGTCACATGATGATGTCACCACATGGCATCATCGTTTGGTCAAAGGTTGGCCGATCACGGAGGCAGTGCAAAACCAGGTGACGTGCCTCCTATCCTGGAGGCAGTGGAAAACCACGTTAGGTGCAGAAAGCTTTGGGAGGGTGGTGGGGCAGGATCAGTGCATCGACTGTGAAGGAAAAGAAGATAGCTTTCGCCTTCCAGTCGTCTTAGGTAAGCGCATGAGGGACCCTGTGAGTTTTTAATTCGACACCCATCATCAGAAATAAATGAACACGAGACTGCAATCGACCCGAGGAACATCGCATTGGTCCCGCTCCTCGTTATAAGTAATGATAAGATAATGATGGCATAATGATTATATAAGTTAAAAGAACGACTATATATGATTATATATGCACCTGTCGGACACCATAGCGTTACTGGGCGATATATGCTGCCTTCTTGTTAGCGCAGAGTAAAACCATGAGGATAAATCGGGATATGAACGGCTCGAGCTTAGCTCTTCCCAGCCGCCAGATTTACCGACATATAAAAAACAAAGAAAAATAAAATCAGGATAAAAAATTCGGCAGATCCCACCTGCCGTGGGAATCGACGTGATGCGAAGCATGCGCAGGATGGTGACTGTGGCGTAATTTTTCACATTGAGCGAAACGTTACGGAATGACGCTAGAGAAATGTGGAAGTAGTATACGCACACTCATATGTTCAAGAGTAGCATATGTATTATATAACCCATTGTTTACAGTTGCGTAACGATGCCAACAGCAACATGGGTGTTACCAACACCAGACGCGGTAAGCTTATATTTTTCAATACTGGATAGCACGAATCCGAACAGGACAAAGAAAGAACACAGATGCACAGGACAGGCGTTACTCGCAACTAAGCTTCATTCAGGATAGTTTCCCTAGATATATACATAGCCGAGTGCCACGCGCAGGCGCACTGCACGTACGTTACAGTCACAGTTAGAGTTGTTATGCTTATACTTTTCCGTTATGACGGAGAACGCACGTACGTTTCACGAACCCGTGTGTATGTGTAGAGGGGTTCTTGACAGTTCTTGAACAAGGTCACCATCACAGTGATCAGTGAGCACCAGCAGCTGGACCGGACTTGTTAATAGGATCCGTTCGTGATCGCGGCTATGAGGAATCTAAGTGTAGTGAAGTGCGAGATATTGTGAAGCTGGTGGAAATCCTGGATGCCTTTTACGATGAAATGATCTATGATGCCTTCTGTCGTGGACGTGGCAGCGAGGTCTTTTGATGCCCTGTCCACATCCAGGCCGTCTTTCACACAGTATAAGCACCAATCATTGTTGGGTCTTGATAAATCAATGTTGAAGTCACCGGTAATAATGAGAGGCCTAGTTCTCTTAGCAGATTTATTGTAGAAAGCACCGACCCAGGTTTTTGCGTAATCCACGTGGTCCACGTTGCCGACCACTTGGACGAGTGGATGGTAGTTGAGCGTCTTCCACGGGTGTTCTGTCTTCAGCTTCCTCACTTCCGCCGCGGTGGTGTAGCGGTTACGGTGCTTGGCTGCTGACACGAAGGTCGCAGGTTCGATCCCGGTCGCGGCGGTCGCATTTCGATGGAGGCAAAATGCTAGATGACCGTGTACTGTGCGATCTCGGTACACGTTAAAGAACACCCAATGGTCAAAACTTCCCGAGCCCTTCGCTATCGCGTCTCTCATAATCATATCGTAGTTCTGGGACATAAAAGCCCAACAATTAATAATATTATCACTTTCCTTGCGTGTCAATGTGTGTGTTCGCGGTTACTGTGTTGGTTGAGACTTTGTATCACCTGTGGCACATACCCGCATAACATAAACTCTGGTGTACGGGTATGTGCCACACGTGACTGAGAGAAAGGGTTTCATGACGTACGCGACAGGTATTTTGCGTTATTCATGTCATGACCAGTGAATTGTGTTCGTCATACACTGATCGCCTGCTACGCCAATCTTGGCATATTACAAGTTATGGAGACGACCAGGAGAGCGCCGAGACGTAGGCGGCTGATAGATAGATAGATAGATAGATAGATACGTAGATAGAAACGGCCAAAGTGCCTGAGGTTCGCTAAGAAATGCTTCGCATTTAAAATATGTGCAGGTGTGCTTTCCTAAGGATATACATATGAGCGGGCAGATGACTGTATAAATTTCACGCGTATCGCGGTCGATATATTCAAGTGCAGCTGATGACGCACGTTCTGCACTAGCAACTTAATCAAATCATGGATTCATAGCTTTTTTGCTTAATTTATCAGGGCAAAAAGCACGTTCCAAACGTACAGCCATGATGCTCTATACCTTGGAATATAGCCTATCGGTTTCTGCTTGAAGATGGACACTTGGGAACTCAAAGTTGCCGACACACAAATTCATGATGTATTCGTTCAACACGCGTACCGTGTTCACCGGCGTTAATACGCATGTCAGAAGGCAATTCATCTTGGCACTCGGGTAATGGCCGTTGCTTTAACGGACAACAACTTAGCAAAGACAATGTCGCAGTATACGCGTGCGTCATATAAGAAAATCTTTCACATCTCCTTTGTATTTACTTTTTCAGGGCCCGCAGTAATACCGACTAATCGAAGTGAAAATTCATCTTGTGTGGAGTATGCACGCGATTCACGCAGCTCCCATTTTAGTACGCGCCACGCCTAACTTCATCCTACCTCACTGACGGACGCAAATAAATTCAGACAGCCGAAATCGCTCAGAGGAGCACGTTATGAGAAAGAGAGCTGCTCCTAAGCCACGCGACGAACTAATCTATGGAAATCCCTGTTTCGCATAGGCACTACCTGCACTACCTGTCCCAAATATTACGCGGCACAATTTAAAAAAAGAGGAACGTCGTTACGCGAAGCATGCCTAGTGCATACCGTTCCAAGTATACTGTATAGTAGCCACTGCTAATTTTTTTCGCTAACGAGGTTTAGTTAATTAGTCCCAATTATGTTTCTAACTCGACAAGTACTCACCTAATCATTAAAATGTCAATGAGGCATTCGTAGCCATGCTCAAATGACATCTAACTGAGCTATTTGCAGCAACGTACTAATTATACGTGCTCATTTTTTTCGGCTGATAAAGAAAGCACGCGAAATATTAAAAATAACGCGTGACTACGCTCCCACCTGCAAAAGGTGTGAGCGTCGTTACTTGCTACCTCACAGTGACCCTATATGAGGGCGCAGCTTCCTGATGTGCGCTGCAGTCTAGTCACGTGTCATTTTACAGATTACGAAACGGCAACCTTTACGAAAGGACAACCTTGAAGGTGTTTACGAAAGGGCAACCTTCGAAGAAACACAGAGTTTAAACCAATTTATATCGTCCACCCCTACCGCCCCCTCCCTTCAAAAAATGCTCGGGCTGCGAAAACAGGAAAAAATTATCGGATATAGCGAATCAACGCTAGGGACGAATGCATACGAGGCAGCAAAACAAGCAAACAAACAAATAAAAAATGTGGTAAGTAGGAGCCGTATAGCTTCCGCAAGTCAGCCGCGAGAGTAGTGATGCAACGATCAGTCAGTATTTCTGGCTATATTTTTTTTTAATTTGAATACCGGTTTTGCAACCTCGCAGGAAGAAATAAAATGAAAAGCCCTGTTTGCTCTAAACAAGTAAAAAAAAAGAAACATAAATCTACAGCACACAACTGTAACTTCGGCATTACAAATACAAACTGATAATATTATGATAATTAATAAAGAAAAATTGCGGATCCATTGTTGCAGGAGGCTCTACCTTGCCGAAGAGTAAACGCGGAAATTCGGGCGATGGCAAACGTGGCCAAGACCGCATAAGCCCGGAGACACGCGATGGACTAGTTATACCATTCGAGCGTGACTTCCGCAAAATATCAGACGCACCGGGCCACCGGCGTCGTTCCATGCTCTCGCCGAAATGCGTTGACGCCCGCCGTGCTTATAGTTGCCTTGCGCGAACGCGACAGCGCTCACAAGGGACTGCTCGAGCAAAAAACCGCGCGGGCTCCTTAATCGAAGAGTGACGAGGCGCTGGAGCGCAGCGGTGGTTCAACTACCATAATATACATGCCTGCCACTCGTTCGGAGCTCGTTCTCACGAAATTCCGAGGGGAAAATAGCCAATGAAAAATGGCTAGCTCTCCAGTAATCGAGAGTAGATGTAAGCATGAAATGGCTACCGGCAAAGCAGAATTGGCTGGAGATGATATCAGCCACAATCTTAATATGCGAGCACGACGCGAGGCAGGCCTAGAAGCTTGCTGAGCTGGAATGAACCTGTCATGCAGCGGAGCGCCATCTCTCGAAGGACGCAGCGTAAAACCAGCGCCTCGGAACTCACGGACTGCTGGCGTTGAACAATGAAGTGTGGTGTCTGCCTTTGGAACGCCGCTATTAGAAAGGGGAACTAAAACTTCAGCGTACTATAGAAGTTACAGCTTCAGTGATAATGTGAACAAACATTAAGAAGAACTCGGAAGCAATATCTTTGGTAACTTGTTTGAGCAGTAAACAGCGTATGTATTCGCCGCGAGATCGGGCTACAGGTGGCAGCACCGTCGCCGCGCTAGTGTGGATAGGCGGTTGTCGGCGCGTATTCGCAATGCCCACGAACTATAGGTGGCGCGCCGTGCTTTTCAAGATGGCGCCAGGAGGAGGGTCAACGCGTTTGTTAGCATAGGAACAGATAGTACGTGTGGACGTATGGCCCGTGCCACTTTCACCGGATGAAGTCATGAGGTGTGCTGAATTGGATATGAGACTAAACTACTTTCCCAAACCATGGAAAGTGCTAAGTACTCGCCACCTAATTATTTGCTGTGGTGTGAAATGTTATATTTCAGCTCCGTTACCGCGCATAACGATGCTTTGCGAAATCCTGTGCATGCTACATAAAACTGCATGAACTAAAATTGACGTATGGGCAGAACGGCACTCCGAGGTAGTACCTACCGAGCCAAGGTTTATAGATACGTTGTACCGAGCCTGCCTTACGGATTTGCCGCAGTAGTAGGCCGCCAGCGAGTAGCGCCATCGCTGCTGCACGGGACCGCACGTTTAACGTGGTGATGATTTGCAAACATAATACGCCGTCGTCATTACTTGTGCAGTCGGGAACGCGGAGTTACGTCTTCAACGGAACACAAGCGTTTAACTTCCCATTCAGTAGCGCTTGTGCCACAGCCATACTGAAACTCTAGCCGTGTGCAATTCACTTCACTCGCATGTTGCAGGCTCGATCAGCGCGATCGAAACACGAATATCGAAAAGAATGCACACGTATCCTTTTCGCAACGTCGAAAAAGTTAGCCGAGAGGCGTGGATTGTGGCTGTGACTGCACGTTCCAACGCTCTAACCATTAATAATATCCACAATAATTGATACATGCAATGCACAAGAGGAACTATGCTTTTATTTTGATCTCGCTGAAGGATATTATACATTAAATACAATCAAAGTGACTTACGAGCGTGAAAGAACAATAACGCACGAGGGAGGGGACGTGAAGTGCTACTCGCTCCTCGTGAGTTAGCAGCTGATCGTTCACCGTCGCTGTCACTCTCGGTGCCTTCACAGTCTTCTACGTCCAGTGAAAAATCCTCGTCGTCAAGATGGTTTCTTTCAACATCACTGCTGAAAGCAATCTGAAGAATTTCCTCCGCCGAACAACTTCGAACACTCCGCGTCACCACGTTTACAAATACAGAGACGTCTGGGCGCGGAGAACATTTCGCTCTCAGATCGGTCAACGAGCAAATCGCTGGCAGTGTGCTGCCACCTATCAACAAACGTACAAAAACAAGCGGCGCAGCGCTGGCTATGAAACCAACACACTGGCGAAGGACGGCGTGGAAAGCGTTCGCTCCACGAAAGGCGTGGAGCGGACGCGTCCTCGAATGATTGAAACGTCGCTCGCACGATTAGTAATAGCGCTTTGCTGACAAAGGATAGAGGCATATTTTAATGTATCGACAACTTGAGATCGCCCAGTTTTACAAGAGCACATCGCGAGCCGGCGCGACCTCCCGCGTACAGTGTTATGGGATTCATGCACTACAAGAAACACTGACCAATGCTAATACAAGTAAAACAGGGTGAGCTTCAACTCAATGTGTCAGACGATAACATTTAACTAACCTACGTGGCTACAGAAAGCCTCGCGAAGCTGATAGTATGCGTACGCTGTGGGCTAGCATTGAAAGCGCGAGTCGCCACGTATTCTCACGAAAACTTCGCGCCTCGCAAGAACGAATCAGATTTCTCGTGTCACGGAGGGCCCGGTTTGTTCACTGATGCAGGGAACATGCCAAGTCGTAGTGTTCCTTCCTTGCCAACGCGTTAACACTGAGGTTAGCACAGCCGAATAAGGGAGCGACTGCGTAGTGCTGCCATTTTGTCGTCTACTAACCCTCCTCGAGAGGACGCTCCTGAATTCCGCTTGGCGGCGCGACAGTCTATGGGCATTGCGAATACAAACGCACACAACAGCGCTTTGTTGTGAGCGATTTGACCCGATTTCCGGCAAACAAAATCCGTTCACTGCAGCTTTCTGGTAATATGTGCGCTCTTCATTCCCGAATTAAAGTTACTTGTATTTACTATTACTTGTGAGAGAAGCGCATTCTGCCAACGAACGAGTTGCTCGCCTTCGAGAACAGTCGGCGTTTTCGCAATGGATGACGTTTTCTTGTTGTTGTATTTGTACATGTTTAGCTTGTGTTCCACCTACTGCAGTAGCGCGACTGAATTAAGTATTTACTTCTTGCTCATCTGGATACCCCACAACAAAAAGAAAGCCCGTATTCCCAGTTTGCACGATTAGTTCAAATAGCACTTTGTGCACTGCGTGCTGAAATATCCATCCGCATTTCTTATTCAGTTCTCTATGAAATGTAGGACAGTTGATAGGTTTACTAAGGAAAGGTACGTGGCTGACAGCGCCTTAGCGCTACGGAGACGTTTAACATGCACACGCTTGTTTTTATTCCAGTAACAGTACACAAAGGTAACTGTACAGCACGGAACTTTCTTCGATTGATTACTTGCCCGATTACTGTCCCGTACAAAGGGATGAAGGCCAGAGACCGCATTTTCTTAACCTTTGACTGGTTGCCCGGATGTTCTCCTTTGAGCACCCGGATACTGGATTTTTGGCTAAACGCCACTTGAAGGTCACCGACAACGGGAATTAAAATATGCTTGAAATAAGCACACCTGATGTGATAAGGCTGCACTAATTGTATATGACCGCAGGAGAGCTGTTGGAACAAACAGCATCACACTGAAGTGTCTCACTCGCACGGTAAAATTCGCCGCATATTTTTTTTTTTTTTTTCGAACAAAACGGGCCCGTCAATGGGTTTTCCTGTATTTAGGCTGAATCGGCGTTCAACTTTAGCCGGTGAGGAATCGCTATCTCTTTGCCTTTCCATAGACGAAACAACGCGCTTATCAGTGGTGTGCACAGAAAAAAAAAACAAATATATACGACAACCGGGCCCCTTTAGACGACAGCAATATATATAATATGTAAAAGAGAGAACTGCTCTGTCCGCATTATTTTTAAAAGCTTAGGTTGCTGCTGCTGTATTACACTATCCGTCGATCTGCATACAACCAGCTGAAAGGGACAGGCTAAGGATAAAAACGATTTTTATAGTATTAGTAAATTACCCTTTTACAGTGCCGAAAACACCATTATTGCCGCGATAGGACGCTATAGGTAAGTGAGAAAGCATGCAAAAAGAATATGCAAATGGCGACGCCACATTGAAGTTACCGCACTAACTCGCCGTGACGTCACACGGATTTCGACGGCGTTCGCTGGGGCCTAAATACTTCCTAATCGGTAAAAATAAATTGTCCCCCAAGGGAGCCAGAGGCTTACCGAGTTTTAACAAATTCCGTTGAGCGAATGTGACCAAAATACGAAAAAACACTTAGAAATCCGTGACGCCACACTTACGTTTATGTGCAAAGATATCGGCGCGAAACTTTAAAAATGAATCTTGGACCTCCATTTTCTTTCCTTTTAATAAACCTGCGATAGGAAAATTAATGAACGTTTTCACAGAATCATTTATCAGTCTAAACTGATTAACTGTTGCACTTTAGTGTCCCTTAAAAAGGACACGAGAAAGCGTTGAATTTTTTTTTTAGCAGTTTGCGACCGCAGTCAGTAAAACTATATAAACATCATAACATCCTGTTTCAACACACATGTACTACGGTTGTGTGTGTTTCTTTTTACCCATTAAAACAAATAGCCCGTGTCTTCAGTTTTATTACTCGCAACGGCTGACAGTATACTTGTACTTGAAACCGAAATACTTAGTTGGGTAATTAACGAAACGAGTGAAGGCATTTAATTCTTTATTTTACAGCAAATAATGTAAGTTGTGAATTGCAACCGATGAGTTTCCAAGGCATACCCACTTGGTAGAAATTCTTAGCATAGCGCGAGCTATCTATCATATACGTATATGCGCCATCAAACGTGCGGTAAAAATGCACTGGGCCCGTATTCTCAAACGATCGCAAAAGGCGATAGTATCGCGTTTGGTGACGTAGAATTTGATGCGTTCAATAAGTAAAAAAAAGACTTGCCTGTGACGTCATTGTTGCAACTGGCCGTTGGTAGGACGAATGTCTCACAACACGGGAGTGAGCGAACTGTACGAGCGCAGAGCAACCCGAGTACGGCGTTTTCGAGCGTGTGCTGCTGCTTCTACGCAGTGGCTAGGCTTGGCCGGCTTGGCTGTGGCTACTTGAAGTGCAAGACGTGTTGAAAGTGCTTTCAACGTTTTTTTGTTCGATTATTTAATGCACAGTATAATATTTAAAGAATGCAACTTTGCGTGAAACGTATTTTCGTTGAGTTTAACACGGCGTGCTCGGAGAGTTCAGCTATAGCTGTAGCGTAGCGTAGCGTGCTACAGCTATAGCTGTAGCGTGCAGCCGCAGCGACATCGTCTCAAGATCTCAACATGTTGCCGGCTCGCGATAAGCCACGCGAGCAACGCACGGTTCATGCTCCTGGGACGTTCAAACCACGAACAAACACGCGCTGGCAAAGAACGAGTGCTAATAACACCCCAAGGTAATGCTCGATGAAAACTTCAGCGTAAAAAATGCTGCGTATATCCACCGAGGATTGAATACTAGAAGCTACCGCCTACGCCACTGAAATGCTAGACTTCACCACGAACCGACGGTTAACGGTGACTTCGCTTATTGCAAATATGTCGAGAGCACCGTCGAGCACCATGACGCAAAATTGACGTCGGCGGAACTACCAGATGGCGCCCTAACTTTTCCGGTTTGCTCAATAGCCAATCAGCGCGCACCAAAGGCGATACTTTTGCGATTGTCGCCTTTTGGGAATGCGGGCCCTGTCCCAGATCTTTAAAACAAAACACCGTTCAGAGAAATCAAGCAAGAAAATAACGCAATGACCATCTGGGAACTGGTGTTATAGTTAGCGGTCTCTGCATGTAAACATACAGTCCCGCCGATCCCGGAACTGCGCGGACGGTGATGACTCAGGCGAAATAGCGACGAAGTTGGTGATACAGATTCTATACGCGCGCGCCGCTCGGCTCCGCGAATCGCCGTTTAGCTACACAGTCGGCGCACGTGGCAGCGCGCCACACCGGACGGAGGCAAACGACGTGGCTGCCGGGGCCGCGCCTTCCTGGAAGCAAGACGCTCGGCACCAAGACGGGAAAAAACGCAATCGACTGTTCGGGGTACACAGCTGACTCACGCGCCATAAATTAGCCTCTCTTCTGCACGGCCGTCCCGGCAGCCGCCGTAATGGCGCGCACACCGCTGAAGATTTGCGCGCTCCTGACAAGCGGCGCGCGGTTTCTGCGCATGCACGACCGCCGCGAGAGAAACAGACGGGCGGCACTGACTGTTCTGCTACTGCGGCGCGTGTCGTGCAAAACTTGCACATTTAGGGACTGTTTGAAACTCTACGGTGGTGAGATGATGCTGGATCTGAAGTACACGAGCGTTTTCGCCTTTGGCTTCCATCGGAATGTGGTCGCCGTAGCCAGTATCGAAACCGCGATCTCGATTCAGCACCGCCGGGAAGCAAAAACTGAAAGTTGCAGCATTTGGAAGAGTGTAGCGACGTACTACGTACACGGAGCCTTCTACCGTTAATTGGGTGGAACACCTAGACCAGGGGTCTTAAACACGCGGCCCGCGGACCTTTCGCTAGCGGCCCGGCACGCACATGTCTGTCTTCGTCCCCATGTGGTCACCATGTGTTGGAACATAGCCGTGGAACAGACTCCACGCTTCAGAATCGGCGTCCAGATTTTAGTCGTATATTGGAGGTCGGTATCGATCTGTTTCGCGAATCCTGACGCCAAACCCCCTTCAGAAATGGCCCATACATGAAATATGGGAAAGGCCTGCCTTCAAATGGCAACGTTAGCTGACATGTTCAAGCTGCACCCCACACCCCACCACCCGCGCGCTCTAACCTTCTTCACTGTCCCGGCCCTTGCGGGGCTAAATTTCGTGCGTGCGGCGTGCTATAGCTGAAGTGACATTGAGACCACTGACCTAGACAATATATATCCTAGCCCTGACAGTGGCTTAATATTGAGCGTAAATTTGGCGAGAAGGGCTTGAGACTAAACTTTTGTTCATCGATAATCAGCCGATCGCGTCATATCAGTCACTTTGTTCCCATGCAGGGTGCACGTGCGACACTGCAGATGACTTTGCACACGTGCGCGCTCATCGAAGATGCAGAATATATGTAATGACATAAGCGAAGCAACTAGCGTTTTCCAATGGCCAAGAGAAAAATAAATAGAAAATAAATGCTCGCAAAGTATGGGACCTGTTCGCGAAGCTCGAGGCTAGCCGTTTAAGACAATTGCAGGAGTACTGTAGTGATATTTGGCGACAGTGGCGGCCGTCGTCTGCGGGTTGAGAGAGAGATAACAAGCGCAGTTGGGCTAAACGTGGCGAGCCAGACGATTTGATGTTGTGTGGGCCCTTGCATACCTAAAGAGAGTAGTGATTCGCCCTTCGTGACAAACGCTT
This sequence comes from Rhipicephalus sanguineus, assembly GCF_013339695.2. Classification (NCBI taxonomy): domain Eukaryota; kingdom Metazoa; phylum Arthropoda; class Arachnida; order Ixodida; family Ixodidae; genus Rhipicephalus; species Rhipicephalus sanguineus. The sequence continues at coordinate 214,658,148 of NC_051176.1, read as the reverse complement.
TTGGTTCTGTGCTACCTGTTCCCGCTAACAGCTGGCTGCGTGCCACAGCCGGCGTTACGCGGAAGTATACGACTTGATACCAAGTCCGCCTCGATTCCAGCTAACACGAAACACTCAACAGTGAGTTCGCTACCGAATGTGGCACTCAATGCGTATTCGCGATTTTCGACACATACGGAAATTCGCCACCGGCTGAGCTCACGCGCAGCTCACGTGTTTTCTGGGTGACACGCGTAGTGCAACACAGGCGAATGACAGAGTAACGATGATAACAACAATAATAAAGAGAAATCAACACAGGCATACTTTGTGGCGCACAATGGGAGACAAGTGAAGAGCCCAAACAACGAAGCCGCCAAAGCGCACAAAACGATCAGTCTTCCGCGAAGCGTTCCTGTTTACGCCGACTCGGCGCCGAAACGCCGCTTGTTTTTGTACACATATGTTTTTTTTTCTCTCTCTTTCTTTCTTCCCTTGCGTCAAGCAAAACACGTCCCACGTGCTTCCGCCTCCCGCTATAAACGCCTTCCGGTGTGCTTCTTCATACGCGGGTCAGCGCAGGGGAACAGCTCAGCTCAACTTCTATATATGTGCAGGCGATTGTTCTGAGAAGTTTAAAATGTTCTTTTAGCTGCCTTTACCCACCACGAGCACCGGCCCAGCGCAATTGGCACATCAGGGAGACCGCCATGCGAAATTCACATATAGAAAATTATCACAATGTCCAGAAAGACCGGAAATTGGTTCTTGAATAAGCGATAATAAAGAGCCCTAAAGCAGACAAAAGACAAGGAGACGAACACTATAACAGTGGCTCTCAATTAGAATTTTTATTCAAAAAAGAAAGTTGTTTATATAGGTAGACAGTATCATGGTGACAGAACAAGATCGCATGCCCGTATACCACCTCGCCCAAATGTTTGCTCTTACGAACGTGATTTCCAGTATACATTGGGCCCTGTATTGTGTAATGACCTTCGTCTATAAAATAAGAGCATATTCCTTAACTGCCAAGCAAGAGTAGCACTTTGGAATGCACGCCACAGCCTGTGCCCCGTGAACTCCGTCACGGGGGCATTCGAGGCGTATAGGCAAGATAATTCCGAATGGTGGAGGCGCTAGTCCGGTTCCTAAATGAACAACTTCGGATCTTCTGTGGTCAGGAGGGTTGCGAGGCAAGACGATGACGAGTGTTCATGGGGTGGTACGCGTGCAACGGCCGGCAGTGTTACATATGCCTTCTGGCACATATAATGCGCGAGCAAAAGCGCCTCCACGAAGAGGATCACACGTCGGAAAAAGCGCTCGAGAACGGCCAAGATCCTGAAGCGCATGTCAGAGTGCTGCAGAACGGATCAAAGTATACAGTTATGAGCATTTGCTGTTTCCTGAGGAAAGATTGCGAGCGGTACGCTCAATTACCAAAGTTGCACCAGTGTTAAGCGCAATTTTCCTAAGTTCTGTGGAAAGGTTATTAAAGGACTATAACATTAAGGCAGCGACCTGTTTGTCCCACGTAAACACGTTTGCATGTCAAGGGTATGGAATAAACAACACCAGTGATACAAGATACATAATTATTGACATGACTAACATTACATGTACCTTGCCGAACATTTTGCTGATTTGCGATTCGTCTGTCTACTTTGGCGCATAAAGTGGACAACTTGTTCCTGGCAGATATAACCACTTGGACGTCATATCTTGACGCAACCTTTTTTAGGCGGTGGGTAAAACCGTGAACATATGGCAGAACAGCAAATTTCTTATGCTGCGCCTTCTCATCCAAGTCACAACCATCACCAGGACCTCTCTTTATTTTCTTAATCAACTTCTCGCAGACCTTTAATAATACGTCCCGTGGAAAGCCTGCCTGTCGCAGTTTTTTCACCTGCGCAGAAAAACTGCTTGCAACCTCTGCACTGAAGAAAACCTGCACGCATTTGGTTGCAAGCAGTTTTTCTGCGCAGGTGAAAAAACTGCGACAGGCAGGCTTTCCACGGGACGAGCTTTCCACGGGCTTTCCTGTGAACATGCGAGCCAGATATTATAGCGCAGCACGCGGCCTGAAATTTACGATTAATTCTCAAAGTTTAGCTATAGAAATCGCTCGCTCTTGGCTCGACAAATGATGTCATAAACCCAAATGACCGCGCCATAAACCCAAAGTCCACGGCCATTGGCTGATCTGAGCATCGTGAGCTCCATAGTTACCGCGGCCGCCGCGGGATGCCGCGACATGCCCGCGCACTCTAGAGTTACTGTATATGCTATACCTTTAGGTAGCATATACAGTAACTCTAGCGCACTCGTTCGCGATCACACTGAAAGCATAGTCCCTCAAAAGTATTGAAGTACTATGCTGAAAGTAAGCTGCGCTTTCGAAGAAAAAAAAAAGTGCTCAAGGTCATGACGCGCGCCGACGAACCGAACGTAGCTTCTTGGCCCCCTTGTCATCCCTCCTCTGCGCAGCTTTCAGCGCGCTCGCTGGTGCGAAAGGAGAGAGAAAGCGCTTAAAGCGTGCGACAGATGCCTGCAACTCCGCTCGTACTTTACGGATTCCAAAAATTTTTGCGGCACTCGATTTGCGAAGCAATAAACTCTTTTAATGAAGCCATTTGATGATTACTTGGAAAAGTGCTGCGGGGCCCCTTTAATTAGTGTATCGTGACAGCATAGGCTTTCTGATCTCCTTAACGCTAGTTAAAGGGACTGTCAGTTGTTTATTTCCTGCGTCAGCCCGCGTTGAACTGCAGCAGCCGCGATCGCGGAACAAACCCCTGACCTCGTACTCAGCATAGTGTGTCACGCTTCATCGACACTTGTCCCAAAACAACTGTCCCTCTAAACTTCCTACCTGCTATAGCTGCGATTATTATTATTATTATTATTATTATTATTATTATTATTATTATTATTATTATTATTATTATTATTATTATTATTATTATTATTATTATTCACAAACAAACTACATGACTAATGAGTCATCGACATCGCAAGTATACGTGGGTTCGGAAAAAAGAAATTTTTCCTTCAAGCCCGTCCAGAGGGAACGTTGCTTGGGATGAGCAAGCACGCAGCATTAGGAAACTGGGCCACAATAAGCCCCAGTGTCCGACTCGATATAACCTACATTAATGCGCTGGCTACTGCATGCGCGTAGTACATTTGACAAACCAAAGCGGTCAGAAACGTTCGATGCTGGAGTGTAATGCTTTACCTATACGGCCTGAATGGCCCCATGGACGTGATTATGAACAAAACGTCCGCAGCACCACCCTATAGAATACGTCAATAACACGCATGCCCGTTGCAGGTAGAAGCAGCCGGGAGGAACGCAACCGTATCATATCGAGCATTTGGCAGTATACGTCAATCGAGGTTGCATCAGGCACGCTATATAGCTGTCTCGTGGAAAAGCCGCAGGTACCACGTCGATCGCGTGCGGCACTGTAGGTCGCGGGGGCCAATGGGGTTTCTTCGGTGTACGCTTGTCGCCCGGTACGGCGCGACCAAGCAATCAACCGGGAAGACGGTCCGGAGGTGAGCTGGCCGTGTCATCAAGTCGCGTCTGCCCGTGCTGCTACGCCGAACAGCCTTGGCTTCGATTGCACCACGCATGCGCGGAAAGAAAAACGGTCTTTGCGTGCACGGTAAATGACCCCTGCTGAAACGGCGCAGCAGTCCGCTGCCACATCCGGCTGCCCCCCCCCCCCCTTTCCCTCTGCTTCTAGCTCCTCCAAACACTCGTATGCAGCGGTCACAACACCTCCACCTACACGATGATTGCTTCCTCTTTTTCGTTTCCCGAATGAGCACGCGTGCGCAAACGATCGGCCCGCGATGACTGCGACGCGTCAAAATTGTGGGGTCAACGGCGAGAAAGACAAAGGGCACTCAATTTGTCCCTTTGTCGACAGCGCGCGCAAATGTTCTCACTGCGTCGCCTCGCTCACTAGAGGCGTCTTCTCAAGGTGATGGATATCTGATGAGGTACTTTTTTTTTCTTTTTTTTTTCTTCACACGGTCGTCTAAATTTACTCGCCAGCACAATTAGTCAACGCACCAGACACGAACGAAGCTCGCTCTCGGTGCGCAAATTATCACTAGACGCTATACTGCGGGCAAACTATATTCGTGCGTAAGCAAGTATAGGTATGTTCCTTGCTGAGAATACCACAAGCAGAGCCTTATAGCTTACCTCGCTAATAAACTGTGCCGTCACTCACGCACGAAAGACGAGGAGTACAATTAGGATAACGTCTGCTCCGGTTGTGACAAATGTACACTTCGCGAGATGCTATTACGAACACATTATATTCGTGCGCAAGTAAGAACGTGCGTGCCCTACTGGGAACACCTACTATAAGAGACAGAGAGGGAAAAAAAAGTATACGTCAAGCAGGAAAGACGAGGAATACAATTTGTATTAAGTGCATGTGCTCATCTCGGCAAGCTACGACAAACTCCTTGCGTGTACGCATTAGTCACAACAGTCTTTTTTACACATGAAAGACGCACGGACTCCCTTGCGTATAGGATCTTCTAGGAGAGCATCCGTCTCAAGACGTTACATCACTACACAATACCGTGAGGAAGATCTGACAGCACCTATCTCGCGATGAATATGCAGATCACATTTTGAATCACGATAATGGAGCTCAAGTAGAGCGTCATCACGGTGACGAACATGAACGAAATGAGGCTGATTTTCAAACCGCGTTGAAAACCGCCGCGTATCTTAAATAGCCATCTGGCGTATACACACTTTCTTTGTCCATACCGCAACAGAACGAACGTGCGAAGAGCAAACGTCGCATTAGTCAATCACAGATCACAGAAAACATGCTTCGATCAGCAATGAATGAGATGGGTCACACGCCAACTGGCCTTTGTGTCGCTATATTGAAATTCATTTGTCCTCCATCTTATGCCTGTAGCGAGTACGACTCAGCGTTCTGCAGCCTGCTGTGACGCAGAAAGTTTTATCGTGTGCAATAGTTGACGCACAAACCGAAGCTGTCATTATGAGCTGGCGTAATGTAATCCAAACGTCGATGAGTACGGGCTCGTGGACTACGCGAGCATCAGAGATGACCGACAGAAAAGAAGAATGGCATGACCGCAGCCGCGAGATATACGAATTAGGATGCGCCCAGTTCACGCTCACATTTCGAGCGAAGTTTCCTTTGCGAGCCGTCCCGGACTTACGCGAAACTGCTAATCCAGTGCGCGAGCCCCACTTCCCACCAATTGAAGCCAGGAGTGAAATGAGCGATGACAGCCTTATCGCCGACTCTCCGCATCGACGAGCAAACGCCGCCACATGTTTGCGAGCATGCGCAGTGTGAGAGAAAAAGAAGAGAGCCATCGAGGGCTATACGATGAAAATACAGGACGCGTTCGTCGCCCAAAATTCGCTGCGCGTCTCTCATCGTATACGTTGCGGTACGTTCGATCTCGTCGTGCATTGTGATTCAACGCGTTTTAATGCTAAACAAAGCTTCCACTTAACCCGAAAGGCTTACCAGGGTGGCAGACAGACCCGTTGGTCATTGATATATGCAGCGCGTCTCTCGTCGTAATGGCTCACGAAGGCTGTCGAAGCGTACACAAATACTCAAGAGTGCGTGGGAACTCCATAATTTTTGATAACGAACATTCCAAGTTTCACGTTTGCGCCTAAAGGTGGCCCTTCGAATAACTTGAACATGACACTATTCGTGCGCATGTATATGTGTTCGAGCAAGCAAACAAACCGCTGAAAGCTATCACATAAGCACGCCATCAACCATACACGTGCGCGCACTCTAGATGTGAGGGCTTGCAAAAGACAGATATTTTTAGAGGGGAGAAAGCTTCCCCACTTCATATTCTCGCGTATCTGAGGACAATACAGTAAGGCGCACTGAGGTCACATGTGAACGTTGTGAGTATGAAATTTTACGCCACACATAATTTGTTTATCAGAAACGAGTGTCGCTGTTGAATTGTGTAGCACTTTGAAGAAAGTTTGATGTACAATATCTTCAAAGTTCGTTTCTGGAAGTAGTGCAAGCCTATAACATGCATTGCTTTTTACGGGAAAATGGAATCAACCTTTAACGAATGAAAAAAAAAAAACACAGAAAGGTGTTTTCACCCAGATTCTGCAGCGAGGGCCGGCGCAGAAATCTGAGTCACACAACTTGCGCAGTCTCTCCACAAGCCTCATGAAGTCTGCACGAGGAAAATTATGATTGGTTAATCTCAGCGAGTGCAAAGGTGCACACGCGCAGAGAATACGTCCAATAACTACATCGTGTTCTTAAAGACCTAAAGCTGTACTTAAGTGTCTCTCTTAATTGGACATCAGATCGAGATTGGATCAACATTAATAGCAAATCGTTTAAGCGCAGCTCAATTAGATAGGAAGACAGCAGAGTGCACCAAGGAGCAGCAAGGGTGGCCGATATCCTAAAGTAGATATTGAGATGAAAAAATGGACCTCACGTCATGAGGACAGGTAACAACGTCGGAATGGATTCCGAGAGATGGGACGGGCGGCCGAGGACGGCAAAGGGTTAGGTGCAGCGACTGAAGATATTTGGAGGCATAAAATGGAATCCGCTTGCGCAGGACCGGGTAGGTTGGAGACCATTGGGAAAGACATTTGTCCTGCAGTGGACATAAGATATGATGATGATGAGAGCTAGCTGGTTTATATTTATAATTGAGAATGAAACCAAGGCGACTATAACAAGCGCAAATAGCACAAATACCAGAGGACAAGAGCTAACTGCCAACTGCAAGCTTATACTTGATGAAAACCAGCATTTCATGCAATCCCAGAAAAGACATGCGCATACATAGCCACAATCACTAAAGCTAAACTCACAACATTTTCTTTCAAAAAGTTTGTCGCTCTTTCAGATAATACAAGAGAGGGAGCACTGACACATATCTGTCTCCTTCTTTTGGAGTATCAAGGTCCCTGATCTAGAATTCTGAAGATAAGGGCGTCAGATTCAAATGAGGCTTGCGGCATCGATGTGCGATGACAAACGCATTGCAGAACGAGATTTACTACAGACGGCTGGCCCCTCAATACCACCTAATATCTCTCATTTCGCCGAGACGTGTGACGTGGACCTCGCCGTAGCAAGCCAGCAACAAGACATTGCTCGGGTAATGATCGGCGCTACATTCGCGCATACTCGAAAAATCGGCAGCATTCACAGTCAGTATAAGCCCAAAAGTCACTGTGAGTTTCCGAAAAAAATGAAGTAGTGAGGAAATAATTATATGCAATGTCAATATGTTGGCCTTCTCCGCAGATCATCATCCGCAGTTCTTTTTTAATCATTGTGTCGTATTATAGGAGAGGTTTGAAGCCATTGCAAGGTTTTCGGTCCCTTCGAAATTTCATTAAAATGAACATACTTAAAGCGCACGCGCTCACGTGAACGAGGAAGTAAACAGAAACAGAATGAAACACGTCCGAAAGGGGGCTACGCTGCATGAATACACGAGACCACGTATGTTCACAACGCACGCAAACACGGTCTACTCTATCATGCGTACAATGGAACCCTATTTTTCAGCACTGGGGAAAAGGCCGCTAACTAAGCGAAAGTCTCCTCAAAGAGACGAGACGCGAACGGCGAAGCCGCAAAGTTACAAAGACGAAAAAAAAAAAAAAATGAAATCAAGGCTGCTGCAGGGAAGACCGGGGAACAAGAATGTAACTGCTTTTCTTCAAACTCGTAAAGTGGCTTCCCCTTTGGTTTCCCGAAAAGCCACAATCAATGAAATGGCACGCGAAGTGCGATAAACCGGTTTGTCAAGTGTACAATTAAGGCAAATTTGACCGCGATGTTTTTTGCCCCTCGGTGCATACATGCTGCGTTATCATCCGTAATCATATGACTACGCACAGAGCATATTCCAAGGAAGCAAGCACTGTATCGAAACTTGCGCGTGTCACTTTTGTAAGACAGCAAACGTAAGTCGACGGTTCGGAAGGCAAAGCAGCAACGCACAGCCGTGAAAGCATACGAAGAAGTTAGAACATAGGTGGAGAAGCCACGATGTTTCAATGAACGAATGAAACGCTATTTGACAGAAAGAAAATGAAAATGCTAGGCCCAACTCATTTGCTTCATTATTTATTGTTCATTAGTTCACTGGTTCAAAATAAAACACCTTTCGAGGATCGCTTTCTGAAACTTGTCCTCAACCGGACTATCGCTCGGTGCGAGTGTTCTGGGATTTAGGTTGAGAAGTTTGGGAAACCATTTATGGAATTCCTGGGCGAGAAAAGAATCAGATGCAACCTAACTTTTCACTTTTATCGTAATGTCACTTTTTTCTACAATAGTTATTTAGTACATATATTATTCGATGAATAGCTGAGTATGGTAACTCATACGGTTAAAACGTCTTCAGTTAATTATTTTGTTTCGTCTCGTACATTCCTCGACATTTGTTTATTATTCTTTACGAACGTATACACGCAGTCCATCGAAGAACAAATCGTCGAGCAGCGGGAGGTCCGGCGAGCCATCCGCGACCCCCAGGACCAGGAGAGCCTGGTGGACGGCCGGGGCCAACGGAGTCCTGGACTTCCGAAGTCCCTTGTACAGAGCGAAGACGTCGCCTGCTCTCTTGATCAATAAAATGTACTACTACTACTACTACTACTACTACTACTACTACTACTACTACTACTACTACTACTACTACTGCTGCTGCTGCTGCTGCTGCTGCTGCTGCTGCTGCTGCTGCTGCTACTACTACTACTACTACTACTACTACTACAGCTGCTGCTTCCCATTCCTCCGGAAAATTTCGGCCGGTCCCCCCAGAATGGGTCGCGCCATCACACCGAGAAACAACAAGCAAACCAAACCCTACTCTTACAAAAGTAACCTTCATGGAGTAGCTTTTTTTTTTAACTGGGCGCTTTGCAAGATTTTCTGAATACAAGTTACAGAGCTGCGGCTCTCATGTTCCTTTTTCTTCTTCTTTGTTTTTCTTAGTTAATCCATATGTCACGCCGTCAGCACTATGCGTCAAGTACAACTCTATTATTTTACTGTTCCATAGTAACGCGACAACGTGCACCTAGCTTAGGCTTACCACGACAACTGTGTAACGCGGTTCTCTTGTCTTCACGGAGAGTCGAGCGGCGGCGACTCGAATCGGTCACAGCCGTCCGGTGATTTTCGTGCGCTCATCAAGCGGCGGAAGGACAGTGCAGCGGTGTCCGGTCTTTGTTGCGGCCACCCTATATGCGCCGGCTCGTGTATCCCGCGTCCGAAAGACGGGCGGAAAAGAAAGCTCTTGCCGCTCATTACGTGTGCTGCAGTCGGAGGACGAAGGCAAGTAAGGCTGGCGACCAGCCTCGCTAGCAGTGCTCCGGCGCCACCGACCATGTATACGCGTAGTTCATGCCGAGACAAGTACGAGCACTGAACTGCTTCGCTTATAGGGAAGCAAATTACCTTTTTTTTTTCACCCTATAACATTTCTTCAATATAACGTTAACCGACGCAGTTTGATGTGCTAAGGGTAAAACGTGGTCCATCATGGGGACCGCAGTGGAGAACTGAGTGTATACACGTTATCCGTGCTACACACTAAAGAGAAAAACGATCTTTCTCGTATTAGTGAATTACTATTTCGCGATACCAAAAGCACCACGCTTGCTGCGAGAAAGCGCGAAAAACAAAATGCGGGTGGCGACGCCACCTTGAAGTTCGCGCACCAGTCGCCATGACGTCACAGACTTGACGAAGCCCACAAAAGCCTAGGCAGTTCCTAATAGGTAAAGATGAAGTACACTGTCTTCTCACGAAGACAGAGACTTAGCATACCAAGTTTCAGGAAATTTCGATGAGTCATCGCGGCCAAAATACGTAAAAAAAAAAAACAAAAAAAACTTTCAAATCCGTTACGTCATTATCAGAGATATCGGGGGGAAATTTAAAAGTGATACTTTTGACATTCATTTTCTCATCTGTTAATTAACCTATTGTGGTGGAATTAACGACACTAAAGTTTTCAGAGTATAACGTATCAGTCTAAAATAATTTATTGTTCCACTTTAGTGTCCCTTTAACGTGCATTGTTCCTCCCTCCTTCTCAGCCTTGTCACACGTATGCTGTCGTCGCGGCACAGAATCGAAACGGCGACCTCGTATTCGGCAGCTGAACACCGCACATGTGATGAGTCACCGCAACGGCTTCCTCCTCCGTATCAGCTGCTTCCGGCACGCAGAATGTAAAAAAAAAAAAAGATAGATAGAGAGAAGAACGAAGAAAAAAAAGTCGGCTTATAGATTTTTGCGGTCTTAGGCCATCCAGCGACATCCTGCTGAACATTTGTAACGGAACGGTATCCTCGAAAAACTTACGAAACGAAATAAGTTGCCGTCTCACAGACTTATTTACGAGTTCACGTTCTCCCTTGGCAACTCTCACCCGTTTATTTATTTATTTATTTATTTATTTATTTATTTATTTATTTATTTATTTATTTATTTATTTATTTATTAGCTATTTAGTTTTAGGCAAATAACTTTATGCGCCATCCCCTCCCGCTGGTGCCCTTCGGATCAGAACGCAAAGCAAAAATGGGATGGGGGCACCCCCCTGTCTCCCTGTGCACGGGTCGGAATGAGAAAGGGTATGGGGCTAAGGACGGTTAGATTCATAAAATTCTAACAGAGGAAGTCTATTCTTCATCTATGTATGCTTTCTTGGGCTTCACAGTCTGTCGGTAAACGTTGGGAAAAAGGTTACCAGGCCAACTCATTTTCTCCTTGTCGTTCTCGTTTAATATCCTCTCTTGTGACTGCAAGCGTCCGCAAAAACATCTCTTCTTCCGATGCTTGTTACTCTAGGAGTAACTGATTGGCATCTCTCGCCTCCGCCTACCATCTCTCTTCACTCTAATAACAAATTTTTCAAAAGGAAGGAACGGAAGACGTGAAGCCATTCGGAGTAGGAGCGTACCGAGGCGGTGGCGCCATCTCGCGGTGCCTCCGTCCAACGCGAGCAGTTCCTGCAGCGATGCAGTGTGGTGTCCGACCCCTCACCAGGTATGGGCATTGCAAGCACGGTCCCTTATTGCAAACGAGCAAGCGCAGTGCGCAAATCACGCGATGATAATCGTGCCTGAGAAGTATAAAACGGCAGCTTGGCGTAACGCAGCTGGCGAACGCTTTCAGTTCCTTGTAACTCCTCCAATAAGAACAATTTTTAAAATTATCTCGATAAAAGGCTCCCTACTGGTCAGTGTATAACCAAAATTTGTAAAAGCTTTTTGTTACTTTTTCGCTTGTTTTTCCGTGATTTTTTTTTCACTGGATTGCATAAATGCTTCGAAAAATTCAAGCCTGGTGCGTTGCATCGTGAGCCATGGACGTAAGCAGAAATTTTTTTTCGGGGGGGGGGGGGGGCACCTTCTTGATTTAAAGTGGGGGCCGGGCAGGCAGATGTGGTCAAGTGTCATTTAGGGCTCTGTATGCCATAGCAAAAAATTTTCGGGGGGGGGGGGGGCGCACAGGGCCCTGTGTGCCCCCCCCCCCCTTTAGCTACGCCACTGTCGTGAGCAGAAGCGCCCGAGCAAGTGTGTTTCCAGAGATGTGAGCAGCAGCTCTGATGCGTCTCCTCTTTCCCTCTTCTTTTTACAGCGAAAGCTGTTATGAGATCATTTCACCGGCCGTTTTTGGCGCCGTAGTTGTCCGCCGCCGCCGCCGGTGTCCGTAACCAGTATCGCTCGAAATAAGAAAAAAGACGAAATAAGAAAAAAATTCCAGGATGGAACGAGGTTCGAACGTGGGCCCTCTGCGTGGGAGCCCAGTATTCAACCTCTGAGCCATGCCTGTGCTTGAAACTGCTTTGCAAAAAGGTCCTATACAGGCTTCATGTCGGGAAGGAACCACATTAGCATATGCAATATAGCGTGGTAGAAGAGTAAAATAAGCACCAAGCGTCGCACAACGCGAATTCTGTAACCAGGCGTCACACAATGCGAATTGCGCAACGAGTAGGTTGTTGAATGCTTCCAACCCATTACAAAGAGCTCTGCCATAATTCTTCAACGTCATCAGGCACAGCATCAACAAAGGGCGCATAATGCCTTACATGCGTTTAGCAGGTACCAACGCTCTCCGTAGAATGACGAAAAATGGCACAGTGCCTGCTGCCCTACTTCTCAAAAATTAGTGATTTATAGCGTAGTGGGTTCCTCGCAAGTGCACTTGTATTGGTTGCCAAGGAAGCCCATAAGCGCATGATCCACTTCCTCGGGGTCTCAGTAAAGTCCTTCGCCCCCCCCCCCCCCCCCCGTCTCTATCCCACGTCAACGTATGTTATACAGCATGACGGGAGAGGGAAATAGCGACCGGGCGTCACCCAATGCAAATTACATAACTGGTGGGCCGTTTAAAGCTTCCAACCCATTACAAAAGGCTGAGCCATAATTCTTCATCGTCATCAGTCGTCGCGTCAACAAAGTGCACATAATGCCTTACAGACGTGTAGCTGGTGCCTCGCTTCTCCGCAGAATGACGAATAATGGCTTAGTAGGTGCTTCCCAACTTCACAAAAATTGTGATTTATGGCGTGGTGGGTACCTTTCTAGTGTACTTGTACTGTAGCCCCAAGAGAGCTTAACGGGCTCTAGAAACGCCGCTCTTCCAGCTTTCGCTGTGACTGTGCTGCGGTTTCAGCGCAGGCCTGGCGTTTTTTTCCCTAGGTAGCTTTCGGCTCGGAAAGCCGAGAGCTACCTAATCGGAGCTCCAATTTCTCGAGCACGACAAATAATTAATTACATAGTATTTTTATGTGACCAGTTTTATTGCCAAATTGTCGATTCAAATAACTCAACCGGAAACAAACGTGTACAACGCACTCAACAACAATAAATTTTAAATTTAAAATAATCGCTGATTCGTGGTTTTCGCCCATTGTCGAAGACCGCGTAATGACCGTGTCGCCAGACCGGATTCCTTGCCACAATCTATTCATTACGTCGAGTGATGCGGCAGTGCACTCAAGCTTTCTGATGCATGACGGTCACAGCGCGGGAGCGCGTATACATGGGTACTTGGGGTATAGCACGGCTACGTGCGGTACATGCGGTGGCGTGACTACCGCCGCCGCTTTTCGTAATGTAGTAAGGATAATAAGTTGGGCTAGTTAGTTTCAGTTGAAATCTAACTAGTGTTACAATTCTTGACGGAATTTACGCTACACTTCGCGCATGAGTTTAACTGGTATAGCGCCAAATAACGATTTGCAGCGCTCTTTAAATGTGGCGTCATATACCGTAATTATACTAAAGGCTTGTCCCCCTTGCCACCCGCCACGGTGGTCTAGTGGTGACGGTGCTCGACTGCAGACCCGAAGGACGCGGGATCGAATCCCGGCCGCGGCGGCCGCATTTTCGATGGAGGCGAAAATGCTTGAGGCCCGTGTACTTAGATTTAGGTGCACGTTAAAGAACCCCAGGTGGTCGAAATTTCCGCAGCCCTCCACTACGGCGTCCCTCATAATCATATCGTGGTTTTGGGACGTTAAACCTCAACAATTATTATTATTTCCCCCTTATCACTGCATGTTTGTTTCCCACCGCACGCCAACGGCCTAATCTTCAATCTCAGATCATTTGTGCTGCCAGCGTGGGACGTATATGCCAGCCCCCCCCCCCCCCCCCCCCCCCCCCCAAATCTTGCTGTGGTTGGTGTAAACCTTGCACACAGGTATGGACTATCGTCAGCCGTCGCGTAATCAGGTCTCGATCAGGCGTCTGTTGAGCAGCGTTGCGTGGCACTGACCAAGTGAAAAATCGATTGTTCCTTTCCCCGCCTTTTGGCACGTATATGGAACGTGTCGACATATAGGCGGGATGCCCGCAACGACATTCTGCATACCAAGCGTTCGTTGGCTGTACAGCAAGCTATCGGCGCTATCGGCTAGCTTTTTTTTTTCTCCTTCCGTAAAGATCCCTAGGCGCTCGCAAACAAGTCGAAAACAAATCGGTAATAATGGCCTCACAGCGGGTAGCTATACGGGGCGCGCTCGAGATCGACGCGATACTGCGCAGCTGCGGCAACGCGTCTAAAAGCGCCGATGGCGGAATGTTTGCGCCAGCCACGCGTGCTTTACGCGTTGCGCGTTCTGTTTTCGCCTTGACACACGATCAGCGGACGCGGGCTGCATCAGCGAAACTTGCGAAAGTTTATCGTAAACTTGCTCTCGACAGGTATCGCAAGAAGGTCACGGGCCTTCTTTTTTTTTTTTTTTCTCCACGTTTCTAGAACTTGCATCCTTCCTCCAGCACACGCCCCGGATGAATCCACGAAGTGGAGAAATTCGCGTGCTGCGCATGACGCTGCTTCGTTGAATATACAGAGGAGTGGAATACAGCTGGGAGTTGGCGGCAAAGCGTTCGCTGGAATAATGACGAAGATGACCAACCAGAGTGCCATTCTGGACACTGTTAAATATCTGTCGTATTTTCAAGTTACAGAATTGCGGCATTTTGAGCCAATCGGAGAGGACGTAACAGCTGTCTGGTCCAATCACAGCTGGCAGAATGGCGACCTGCACCTTGCGCTGAAGCTTTCCACAGTTCACCGTATATATATGGTATATACAGGGTGTCCCAGCTATCTTTAGCCAAGGGTTAAAAAATACAATATTAGAGGCAGGCGAGTGAAATGACTTGAAAATTGCTGACAGCCACCTTGCGCACTACAGACAATTTTTGTTTTGTAATTAACTAATTTGTTAATTAGGACGACTTAACTAATTTGCTAAATATTGACTTTAGGCAAGAAATGCTGCTTGCAAAGTTCGAGAGCGTCTTCAGAAACCCCAATCGCATCATTTGCGATAAAGAAAGTCTCACACTACCATTTTTTCCAAGCTGCAAAGAAAGCCCGCGAAATACAAAAAGAACCACGTGACTAGCGCGCTCGCGCGCCGCGAGGATGCTGCCCTCAGCCGTGGTTTGAGCGAACGAAATCAGCTGCGGCCGCGACTCGGCGTCTCCGTTGCAGCGGTAGGCCGATAAGTTAAAGGTGGTTTCTTGGCCCGCGCTCGCTACAACTTGCACCGTCACGCGCGCAGCTGGCTGGCAACGGGCCAAGAAACCACCGCCCACTTATAGGCCTACCGCTGCTGCAACGGAGCCGGCGAGTCTCGGCCGCAGGTGATTTCGTTTGATCAAACCTCGGATGAGGGCAGGATTCTCGCGGCGCGCGAGCGCGCTAGTCACGTGGTTCTTTTTGTATTTCGCGGGCTTTCTTTGAAGCTTGGAAAAAATTGTATACGTGAGACTTTCTTTATCGCAAATAATGCAGTTGGGGTTTTTTAGAACGCTCTCGAACTTTGCAAGCAGGATTTCTTGCCTAAAGTCAATATTTAGCAAATTAGTTAAATCGTCCTAATTAACAAATTAGTTATTTACAAACCAAAAAATTGTCTGTAGCGCGCAAGGTGACTGTCAGCAATTTGCAACTGATTTCACTCGCCTGTCTCTAATATTGTATTTTTTAACCCTTGGCTAAAGATAGCTGGGACACCCGGTATATAGCGCCAGAAGCCATAACCTAGCGGACGGTGGAAGGAAAATTGGAAGGACGCGATACACGTTCAATGTGACACTGCAGATCGCCTAGCACAACGGAAAAGTTTCCAATGCCCGAAGCTTTGCGTTTTAAATGCGGATCATTTATTGCGCTAGCAAACATTAAGGCTATATATTAAACATTAAGGCTAAACATTAAGCACAGCAAAGCACGACACCTGCCACTACTGTGGTCGGTCATGCTGGTTTCTTTTTAAGACCCGCAATCATGCACTCGTAGCCCACTTCTACGAAGGCTTCAGAACAGAGCATTAGACCAACTACGGACACAGAATATCGGATAACCAGTTTCAATGAGTCAGTCAGTCAGTCAATGAACTTTATTTATAAATTGTCCTGAGGAGCCGACTCCCCTCAAGAGGGAGGGTCGGCTGCGGGCCGCGCCCACGTGGGGACAGGAAGAGCGAGCCCCTCCATTGACAGCATAAAGTTTTAATGAGTGGCCTTATCTTCTAGTGGTGGAAAACAGCTAGACAACAGGCTGAAGAAAGTACCCCTGCTCGTTTAGGATATGGGAGCAGGATACCCGAAAAAAAAAATGAAAGAAAGAACAAGTATAAGGAAAGAAAAAAAAAACGTTTTCTCGAGGTCCATGGATGCAATGTCAGGAGAAAGAGGCAGAGAGAAGACACTTCGCAGATACAGAGAGCATGATCTAGTTAGCATATATTATTGTACAAAAATACAGGAAATCCCTCGTCACGTGCAGTCCCGGTCTTACGTAGCAGAGAGGCCGCGTTTTCTGCGCGCCGGGCGCGATCACTTTCGATTTCGCCCGTAAAATTCGATGATGAATATCTCGACATTACGGGCAACTTTCGCGATTTCTAAAAAAAGGGGGGGGGGGGGTATGTTATAAATTGACACGCACTACAATTTTCTATAATGTAAACAACGGCCCTGAAGTGAATAATTAAATAGTCAATTAACGAATTTTCGTCTCGTCAATACCATTTTAGTTGCGACAAAGTATTTCCGCCTCGACATAGAGTACGAGCGCGAAAACGAGATCGTGACTGCCATAGAATTTTTATTTTAAAATCTTTATTGGTCTAAAAAAAAACGTCCCGTCCTTGGGCTCAACACGTGGTCCGCGAGATCTTTTACCGGCTTACGGCGGGCGCACGATTATACCAATGCAGAAAAGCTCGCGTAGCTTTAAAACCCTCCGCAACAGCATCTCTCATTATCCCTGCGGGACGTCAAGGACAGCCTCGAATGATAAAATAGATCACGGCATTATGTCACGGATAGCACCGTGATGTGGGCGGACACCGTCAGGGAGGGCAGCCGGGTAACGTCGGGCGTAGTCGGCGCTCTGCAAGGACGAGCTGCCAGAAAACCAAGGGGCGCAGTGGGGCCCGCGCTGAGGTGCGTCAAACGAGCCGCCCACCCGGCAACGAATGCACAACACACAAGCGACCCTAGCGCAGTCGAGCGGCGCGGTCGGCGATCATTTCCGCGGGTCACCGCAGTCCGCGAGCGAAGCGTGGCCAGAGCCAGCGCCGCCACGGGATCAGACGCGCGAGGAATGGCTCTTCGCTCGCACCGTGACCTCAAGTCAGCTTGGTGTACACAGACGTCAGGCGTGTTACCACGTGCACCTCGTGCATTGTTTGCAACAGTCGACAGCAGCCGCTGGCGACGTCGGTCGGAAAGTTATGCAAGTTTCTTCAGTAGACGACATGCAAAAAACCGGAAGCGCGCTTCTCCACACATCTCGTCTGACCTATAATCAAGATATATGGCCGAAGATTACGACCGCATCGCCAGCGTGCAGGATGGTGCCATCGTTTCGTGTTTTCATCTGTTCCTCGAACCATTTCAGCTTTATGAACGCACACGTATATATCAGTTTCAACAGTGCGACAGCGTGAGCTTGCCCATCCCATAAGGGCGCGTTAGATGCGCGGGAAAGCTTGCTTATGGAATTTACCATCGGGTACGACTTTGGTAGGCGGCGGCAGTGGTGACGTCACGGCTCGGCGAGGTTTTTCTGCGAACACCTGACGGGCCAAACTCGAGCTTAAACAGCTACACTGTTAAATAAAGGAAAAAAAAAAAAACAATGTTATCCACACCTTTAATGTGGCACGAAGGTACAAACGAGTGCACGATAGTGATGCAGAACTATCGATGGTACTATCGATACTATCGATAGCCGAGTCACTATCGAACTATCGATGGTAAAAAATACTATCGATAGCGCTATCGATAGTAAAAAATTCGATGGTACTATCGATAGTATAAAATCAACAGCGCGGACATACTGCAGAATAAACTTGGTTCCCCGCGCGCATGGTACATAGTGGAGCCGGAGGAGCAGGCTGGAGGTCCAGAAAGTGGACATGATTGTGTTCTTCACCAGAGTACTTTGCTGACACATGATCATAAAGTCAAACTGTTCAGCTGTAGCGGAAAGGAAGCCTTCACATGTGGAGGAGGCACTGCGCGGCTTCAAATTGATATTGCATTTTATGATTTCAAAATAAGAAAAAAATATCGATAATTTATTTGTAAGGTGTAACTGGTTGCTTTTGGATACGAATTTATTGATGGATATATTCCGCCATTTTCCCTGCGGAAATAATTAATTTCTCTGCCACAAATTGCTCATAAATTAAGCGAAGCTGGTAGTAAGCTATCGCAAATATTCTGGCATATGGCCGGCCAGCAGCCGCATCATTATTCACACCACTATCGATAGTATTGTCACGCGGTTGTGACCGTGAAGAATGCTGCAGCAAGACTGGGAAATACGGAACTCTTTATTTGGGCGAACTTGTGCCCAGAAAATCAAAACTCGAAATACAAGCGATACAAGCTGCGCACTGATAGCGGCGGGAGCAGCCGTCAGCCGTTGAGTAATGTGATCATCGGTGGACCGCGTCGTCCTTCATACATCAGCCATCAAACCCTCCAGCGTTATCGCTGGTGCTCGCGTAAGCTCTCGAATAAACTTGACTATTCGCGTCCGGCTCGTAATATTAACAGAATGATCTCAAACAATTGTGAAGCTTCTCAAACATTACGGCGTGGTCTGCGTGAAACGCTGCTAACAGTCTTTGTGGGTGAAACCCGAATACGTCAAAACAAAGCAATAAACACGGGTGGCATAGTAACATTAACTATGGTACTACCAATTGTACTATCGATAGTTTATCGATAGTAGCACTATCGACAGTTTGTTTACACTATCGATAGTTTCAAAGAAACTATCGATACTATCGATAGTCAATTTACCGATAGTTCTGCATCACTAGACTGCACGATCATTTTTCTCTCTTATGAATCTTCTTCCATTTTACACGTTTCCGCGAAATTAACTGGCCACACAACCCGCTCTCGCAGCCACACAGCCATACAGTCCCTCGCCTACTCTACTGCCGAGCGAACAATCAACAACTTTTACCCTGCATGGTGACGTCACGCTCAGCGCCGGGCTGGCATAACAATGCGCGAATGGTCAGGAAAAACCCGGAGAAGAGCACGGGGATGGTTTTTGTTTTCTTTTTTTTTTCCTTTTTGTTTCCCTGTGGCGGTTGACGCAGCGTAGCCACATTCGTGAAAGAAGACAGTCATGGTGATAACGTACGCGATGCGCGCATTCATTTATAATGTTTTAAAAATGCGACAGGTGGTTTAGGAAATAAAGAGTAGGGAATGGGGGGCACAGTTGTCAGCTTAAACAAGATATGATTATTGTTTTCAGTTAGTTACCAATTAAGGCATGATATGCTTTTCAGTTAAGAACCAATAATGTTATTACGGCATGTATGAAAGCTACGAGGCGATGTTGCGTGCGACATGCGCAAACGCCGACACACGAAAGAAGCGAAAACATTAAAGAAAGAAACAGCCCTCGGGACGGGTCAACTTGCCAACGCAGGCCGAAGGGGATGGAAAGCGTTCGGAAATTTCGCGTCAATTCAGCCCCCCTTCCCCCCTTCCGTCGCCGTCTCAGGGACAAAGCAAAAAGCAAGCTGCCTCGACGCGTTACTCGCTGTAAACATGACATTGGGAGCATTCCATTCGTGAGAGGCAATCCTCTCGGAGGATTGCCCCACTCCATATACCCTTCGCTCTCTTTGTCAGTGCGTCGCGAAGGATGAGAAAGCCCCCGAGAAGTGGCATCCATCAGCCCGGGGAATCATCGCCTCCCCGCTGCGCATCGACAACAGGGAGAAGAGAGCGGGGGGAAAGGAGGCCAATATATATATACCACGACAGCCTTTGTTTCGCGGGCGGTGCCCCGAGACACGCCTTGAATCAACCCAGCAAGCTCGGGTCAGCGATGACGTCGCGGTCCAACAATGGATCCAGCCGTCGCACACGATGGCGGCGGCGGGAGTGGACGCGGCGTGAAAGAGAGCGCGGCCGCACCGCCTCTCCGCACGAAGATCGACGGAACGATTCTCGGAAAGGGAACATCAATCAAATGCGGCCACCGCGGGGAACTCCGCAACGAGCTCGCCACGAACGCAGCCGATGCGGAAAAAATGCTGCGCCCGTTATAGCAGCCGACTACCGAGGAAAACAGGCCGTTACGTAAGGAGCTCTTAACGTTACACCGAGAAATTCGCGTTAGCCAACCTCGGGTCAGGTAAAAGCTACTTTTTAACTCGGCTTACCCCGAAATAGCGTTCGCAAAAATTATCATCATCATAAACGGTGCGCCGCTCTCTTCGTCCTCTTCATTTTCTGCTTCGCTCCCGAACACGTGCGCCCGGCGGGCGCTCTCCCGCTGCGCCGATTTGTCCGGCGTGGTATGCAATAACTCGGATGGGCGAGAGAGCGAGAGAAAGAAGAGATAGCAAGAAAAAGAGAGACAAGGAACGAAAAGAAAGAGAAAAAAGGTGGAAAGAGAGAAAAACAAAGAGAGAGAAGGAAGGAAAGAGCAAGCGAGAAATACAGAGAGAGAGAAAGAGAGACAAGAAAAAATTGAAAGAGCGAGAAATAGAAAGAAACAAATACAAATAAACAGACACACACACAAAAAAAGAAAAAACCAGCAAGCACAGCCATGAATAGTATAGGGCTCCGTGTTTTCGGATAAATCCGAAAAAATCCGGTAAACACTCGCCGGTAAAATTTTCGACAATTCGAATTTATCCGATAAGCTCCGATTTTAAAAGGGAATTTTCGACGTTTGAAGGGCATTTTCAAAGCTGACAATCATCAATCGAAAGGAGCGCACCTCAATCGGCGGCAGCAACCTAAAGTATATGCTTGCGTCTATTACGCCAAGCTTTAAAGTTGTAATACGAACAAACGTAGGTGCTTTATACTGAAGTATTTGGGCTTCCATGCATGTGTCTGCGCTTTCGAACCTTCCAGACATCTAAAATACACTTAGTGTGTTCGCATGTTTTCGTGTTCAGGCATCACTTCATCTAAGGTTCTGGAGTATTGAGAACAATATAATAATAATAATAATAGGTCCTTCATTTTTCATCTAGAAGGTAAGGGAGGCTGGGAGAAAAAGCTGAGAAAGCAGCTTGACTATAGCTCCTGCTCCTCCCAAAAGTACACTATTTCGAGTTTACAGCAGTGCACATCAACAGCCTTATTAACAGGGTATAAATGAACAGGAAGTGAGAAAAAATGAAAGGATGTAAAAACAGGATCATCAGTAACAATGCAACGCATTTTCATTGGAAATAAAATTAATTAAAAGACGTTGCAACAAATTATAATGCAGAATTAAACACCGAATTTCGGAGAATTGGATATTTACGAGAAATAAACTCCGATAAACGCCGAATTTCCTACAAAAAAAATAAATTCCGAAAAACATCCTCCGAATTTCAAGAAAAATAAACTCCGAAAACACGGATCCCTAAGCATAGTAAGGGGTGGGAAAGATATATAGAGGTGGGAGGGTAAAGGCTATAGTCAAGTGGGGCTTTCTTCAGGCTTGGCAACACAAGTGCGAAACTTATTTTACTTGGGACTCTTTGACGTCATCGGGATAATTTGCAAAATTTCCCACTCGTGGCGCACATTGTGTCCTACATTTACCTTAATTTCTCGATTACTAGAGCACAGCTGTTGATACCATTGACGTTTTAGGCGTTCTCACACATTGACCTTTCACTCTGACGTAAATTGTTATTTAATTTAACCTCATTATTTAAATGAAGGCACGTGGAAACGGACGACGTTGATATCCCGCGCTATACTTGTGCGAAATACCCTGAGAGAAAAAGAAAGAAAGGCATGCAAGGAAGCCTATTAAAAAAAAAAAAACAACTTAACTACCATGGGGAACGGCGCGAGTGGTTCAAAAGTTCCGTTTTCGCCAAGCTGCGCGTCTCAGTGGTAGTTTCGGTATCGCGTACTGCTGCGTGTGCTTGGCTTTCGCTATTTTCGCACTGTTGATACTCTACTGCTGCTGCGGCTGGTCAAGCTAAGTTCCGTTACAGTGAACTATACCGTTTCGGAGTGGCCCGTGCCTTGGCAAGGTTGATGGTCGCTGTTGCGCAAGAAACCGTAGCGTCGGCGGCCGGGCAGTTACGTCAGAAGGTCCGTTCAGGCGGATGATTTGAAGTGCGCTAACGCCGTGCGAACCACTAGAACGTGATTTTCTTTCAAAATAAGCATTTCCTTGGCACGAAACAAGCACTACGAGGTTTCTGGAACGCTATTTTAACAATCAACGTGGATATAACATGGTTAGAAAGTACAATCACCACTCTTGTTTGCTGTTGGATTCTTAGTATTTTTAACATCGGTTTGTAACAGGTGTACAAGGCGTAACACGAGAATGCTCGTCGACCCAGCATTGCTAAAATGTTAAGCGCTGTATAGCTGAGCCACACAGCGTGTAGCACTCGAACATTCGTTGCCCTTCATGTGAAATCCCCACAGAGTACAAAATTTGGTTTTGCGATATAGATTTTTTTTTCCGTAAGTGAAGATCGCTATAACACGTTCAGACAGAAAGAGGTACGAACACAATGGCTCAATGATTCCATTACGCCTTCAATCTCGGCTACAGCTGCGCGACCACTTGGCCCATTTCAATACATACACACGCGATCGCAGCACAACAGAACATCTGGGTCACGGGATTCTTGCTCTTAAAAAGTTCAACGCGAGGCGCCTCGTCGTCAATGTGCAACAGCATATACCATGCAGCAGCGGCAATCAAAGGACAAGAAAGGCCGAGTCGACACGGTAAATCGGCACCACATACGTATATCCTGGGCGACCCATTTCGCCGAAGAATAAGAACGGCATCGGGAAAAGGCCAAAAGGGATTCCGCCCATGAACCCAACCGAAACGCTGTATAGCAACTGAAATAGTACTCAACGAGAGAAAAGAAAAGAGCAGATAAAAAGTGGTGTTTTACGGGGGACACGCGCAAAGGGTATACAGGTATATACGCGAGCACGGAGGGTGCCAAATCGATATCGATGCATACACCACACACCTGGCATGCGTATATATATGCATACCACTTCACCTCGGGCACCAATGACAAGCAGTCGTACACTGTGTGCGCAACATTATGGGCGCAGTGAATTTCTCGAACACACATCGCGGTGCGAGGAATGACTCGAGACGCTGCGGAGGTCAGGGAGACGCGAGGCAAACCGTGAAGCCCCCGCGTTGTCACACAGTGTCTATTATGCGCACGGGACAACAATGCATCGATAGCAGTCAGATACATCTATTTTTGAACCGTGAATAAATGCTTCCTCGGGCAACACCGTCCTCGCCTATACATGAATACATACACAGCACATATGTGTGCCGTTTCAGCGATGCCGGTGTTTATAAAACACATTCCCCGTAGCAGCAGTCGTATATACGATACGTGTGACGACCGTTGATGCGCCGTGCCCAAATCCACGAAACAAAAGCGACACACAACTCGTACTTCCTGATCTAAAGGGAGTCGTGTGCACTATCAGCATAAATTTAAAACATCCAACAAGTTAAAAAATAGTAACAATGATTCGGCAGATCCCACTCATTCTGGGAGTCGATGTCATCCGAATCAATAGGCGAGTAGTGGCTTATACAGAATTTTTTTATTGCTTTGAGTCAAGCGTTGCGAGTTGGACTGACTTCTTTGTGCGTTTTGAGTAGTTATGACTATATCGCGGGCAGGCCCGTAGCGAGGAAATTTTTTCGGGGCGATGGTAGCGAGCACTTGCTGAAGACCTTGCTCTTTGAGGAAAGCACCTATTTAGAGGAAAGTGCCTATATGAGGCAGCAACTATTTGGCGGGACGGGCCTCCTAGGGCCAACTCTTTTCATTACGTGAACGCGCTCTTTTCATTACGTGAAAAGAGGGTTCTGAGCTGTTATTTCGTGTTCGCATTTATGCGATGGATGTTATTGCAGATGAACTCCCAAGGAGCGATAACAATCGGTTGCATAAAGTTACAAGGGCTGTTTGAACTCTCTCTGACAAATACCATACATTGCCGCTACGCCCACATTATACTGCTATCCCCGCTGAAAACGCCAACGTTCTAGAAAACCAAATTTAAGTGAGTGCCCTTGACGTCACTGTGTAGTACACGATTTAAAGGGGCACTACACGGAGACACTAAATAAATTATTAGCCAAAAACATTAATTTATTCATTTGGATGGAAACTGTTCATTAGCTCCGAAAATCAAAGCCAGGAATCAGATTTTTTTTTTTTTTTTTGCCCTGACAAGCCTCTTTCCTCGTATTTGTAGACTGTTTGCCCACAGGAAAAGTACTCTAAACGTGGCTAGGCTTAGCTCCATTTAAAACGCAATGTAGCTCTAATCGTCAAGTATTCAGACCTGATCGAACAGATGTTGTCAGAGTCCATGAAAACACTTGAAGCTATTCAGTGTATGAACTCGATGACGGCGTCGTTACTCATTTTATATTTTTGCCTTTTCTGCGTTTCACAAAATGACCTTGTGTTCTTTCAGCCACGCATTACATTAAAAAGACACCACATGCGGCTTCCTCTGAAAGAAAACTAACAATTAGTTCCACTACGGAAATCGAACCCTGCGACAACACCACTCAATGACGGTCTCTCTGCTATCAGAAGGTAATTTACCAAACGAAGCGCCAATTTAAATTATAAATTAATAAAATGCCCCTTTCGTGCCACCTTCAATAGTTTCCACAGGCAGACTAAGTGAGATGGGAAGACATAAAGAAAGGGCCGAGGAACGGAAATTTAGACAGCGAAATTTAACGGTTGTAGAGTCGTCGCGAAAGCTCGGTTAAGTCAAGATCAAGAGAAGCGCAGAAATTCAAAGTGCGGCTTTTAACCCAGCGGTTATTCTTGACCTTCTTCTCACAGACACCTCTTTGCTGTCGGCGTATACTATATGTATATGGAGTACTCTATATATTGTGTATAAATGGGGCACATGCCCACACCTGAGGGTGAGCAATGAATTCGGTACTCCGTCGTAACACCATAAAACTAAGATGTAGGTGTCGTCGTTTCAGTCTCAAGAATTTGTAGAATTCAGCCATACGTCGTTTCTCAAGTTTATCCTTCACACCAGAGAAATGTGGATGTATTACTTCACTCTCCCGAGTTTCGGTGAAACGGTGGAAAACAGATATACCCAGCAAAAGTCATTTGAACAGGAACGTCAAATGTAGTACCTATATGTGTTTGTTTTTCGAAAACCCAAGCCGGCACGCTGACACATCTATACTCCACGAGCATCGCTTCATGTGTCAACGCGACACGCATGTATTGCTGAGGCCCGTGGCGTAACGACGGCGTAGCCGCAGAAATCTCCCATCGGATGCGCACACAAAAGGCACAGCTCACGCGCAGCCGGAGCCGCCGCCCGGACGTTGCGTCAAAGCGTGCACTTGGTATAGGGCCCTCCCTCTTCGCTTCTTCTAAACGCGTTCCCAAAGACCGCACCATGGGTGTCGCCGCTGCGGAGAAAACAGCTCAGTTCTTGGGCCTCCCTTGGCCAATGCCCCTGGACCATGATGATGGCCGGGGACAAAGCGCAGTTCCGCGAGCGGCGGCGAAGGGCTAGCGTGTGCGTCTTTGCAGGCTCGACCTGCAAGCAGCTCCATAGAATGACGTCGGACGCATCGTTTTGTATACGCGGCGAGTGTCGAAAGAAGCGTTGCCTGATCACCACGCGATGACGTGAATCCCCGTGAGGCTGCCTGATGAAGAGCAAAGCAACGCTGAGCTGCTTGCTTGCTGGGCTGCGCGGGCAAAGCACGCGTTGATAAAGTGCTGATGCACGACACCTGTGTAGCCGTATTCGCATACACGAGCCATCGAGGAAGAGAGAGAGTCGGCTCAACGCAACTATGTGTTCATGTGGTTCTTTCAGTGCACTGCCTTGCTCTGGTCATTTGAAAGTTCACGGCTGTGCAGTATACGTGCCTGCCAAGTGAACTGAGGAAGTATTAAAGAGGAAGGTGCTATCGCGAAGGACAAGACGGAGAAGGAAGAACACACATGGGCAAGGTTGGGTGCACATCGAAGCGCAAGGAAGAGAAAGGCACGCGATACAATCATTTTCACAACGAAGAACGCATGAAATAGTTAATACAATTTTCTCTCTCGCCATTGGACCGCCGGCTCTCACACAACGACATTGAGTATACACACACAGCACCTGGTCGCTGTCGTTCGTGCATTTTCTTTCTTCCAGAACGGTTTATTTGTTTCAAATATGAACAACTCTATGCTCATTAATTAAGGGACCACTGACAGCTACATTTTTGTTTGTGACTTTTAAGCCTCAACGAGTACGTCTTTGTCTAGTAATCACGAAACTGAATCGCGAATGCTCTAACGCATGATTATAAATGTGAAAACGGCCGGCTGCGTCGGACTTGCTTTCGCTGCGCTGGAAGAGCAGCGCTTCTAGTGCGCGCGCCGGTCTGCACGCGTTAATTATACGACAACGCTTTTTTCACGCGTACTTCTTTTTGAGTGGCCTACACATCCTTCGACTTGCATCAGGCGCGAACAAGTATTTTCGCGGTTCACATGGCTCGAAAGCAACAACTCCTGTAGCATTACTGTGACAGTGCACGAAGAAATGTGCGTATGCGATCGTCTTTTTCCAGCCTCAGTATATTTTCAATGTATCGAACGCAGAAGGTAATTTGGTACGGCTCTATTTCGCCTGAGCGATTGGCAGTGTGAAGAGATTTTTACTTTCAGGTAACGAAACAAGTGAAATGGTTGCTTTAACGAGGGAGAGCGTAAACAACTGCAGTTATTTATCGCCTATAAAAAGGAAATGGTTGTCAGAAGGAGACATGCTCACCGTCAGGACACAGTGGCTGCGATTGTCAAATATGACAATTAAAAAAGAGAGTGGCTGAGTGATATGGGAAGCGATCCAGCAAACCGCAGCTGATGTCTTCTCTCTCTCTCTTTTTTGACAGCATAGTAAGCTCATGTTAAACGACTGAGCATGCAAACATGGACACACGAGAGAAATCAAGACAACACAAACGCCACTAGCTCAGCTCTCTGCCATTCTAAGCATACTAAGCTGCAGTGCTGGGGCACTGCAGGGGCACTGCTGCTTTCTTTCTTTGCAGTAATATCTCGAACCGTGAGCCCGAAGATAAGCTCCTCCTTGATTGCTGGCCTCTCTGTATCCGTTGCTCAGACTCTACTGATTTATTTGTACTGAATGTAGCACTGAAAACAAATGCAGTAAGGTTTAGAGCAACCTGCAAAGTCGGAACGCACGTAAGGTAGTTGGACGGAAAGGGGGGGGGGGGTTGAAGGTTAGCAGGGAGCAACGTTTGTAGGGAGGTAGATAGGAGATCTGTCGTGCGATGGCGCCCTCTGCAACAAATCGTAAGTCCCGTGCCCGGACACAGGCGCGCATCGGCTGGCGAGCGAAGGAGCGCGCCGCTCTGAAGACGGACGGCCGCCCTTTCGTGACCCCGCTTGCGCATAGTTTTACCAGAGCACAATCGCGCCTCGCCAGGGAAAATGGGCCCCGTCCGAGCGCGCAGACGACGACGACGCGCCTCAAGCGCACTCCCTGCCGAAGAATCATGGGAGGAAGTGCACGAGCGAAAACGAACACAAGCAAATTCCCGGGCCTAATAGCCACGACGGTCGCCATTCCGTGCGCCTTCCGAAGTCCCTGGTAAAGTGTCGCACGTCCCACAAGCCCGGCGGTCTGCCGTCTCGTAGAACCCTGCAGTCATCGCTTTTGCTCTCCATGTCTTTTTGTTACAGCTTAACTTTTCTTTCTTTCTTTCTTTCTTTCTTTCTTTCTTTCTTTCTTTCTTTCTTTCTTTCTTTCTTTCTTTCTTTCTTTCTTTCTTTCTTTCTTTCTTTCTTTCTTTTTTTGAAACTGTCAATTCTTTCTTTTCTCCCTCACTTTCTCACTCGCGGGAAATCGCGGCAGCGACGAGAATGCGGATCCACCATGTTCACTGTACAGTGTACACTAAATGTGGCCATGGTGCGTGATGTTTGGAAGAGTGCGACGTTCGCACGCGTTTTTGTAGTTTCTCTCGCCGAGTCTTGCTCCACGAAGCAGTGGACTGCTGCGCGCCCGGCCAGCGTCGCGACAGCTCTGGGGAGAGGCGCGTGCGGGAACCGAGAGCCGCCCTTGAACGCTGTGCCAAGATATGCGCCGGGCGGTGTCCGCGTGCACGCCGGCTGCGGAAGCTTTCCATCGTTCCGGGCACGTACACTACGGGACCGCAGTCGCATGCCGCGCACTATATACCGCGCCGTCCCGCCCACCCGCTCATTCATTCGCGCGCGAGCAAGGGGCCCGTTGAGAAAGGCAGGATGGCAGGATACGAAGTTCCACGCGCTGCCTCGAATTTCCCGCCCACACCTCGTGCATGTCTGGGCCGGTCGTACCCCGTTCATACCAGACGCATGACTCGCGAAAAACTTGCGCGTCTAGCATATGCCGCCAATAACGCGCACGTGAGGCGACACAACGGCTGAGTGATCAGCCGTGTAAAACTTCCGACTACGTTCACGAGGTCACGAATTAGCCAGAGCGGTTGACCGCTGACCGCGATGTTCCCACAAGATCACGATGACCATCTACGCTCTGCATACGGTCCCTGCTACGTGTTTTCAGCGTCGTTCTTTCTCCCTCGTCGAGAGGACCACGTGAGGTCGCTGACCTTCGCGATACATCACGCAAATGCGCGCTCGTCGAACGTGGGGCTTGGAAGCTCGAACTAGATGCCGCGGAAGAGGGCCAGCAGCAGCCACTTTGTCGTCGAAAAAGAGTGTAATGTAGAACAGAAAACAAGTCGCTCGCGATGCGCTTGCTTGCGAGCGCGGCGCGAAGCGGTCGATGCGAGCGCGAGCGCCGCGGGCTTTTATTGTGGCCCCAAAAAACGCGAGGCACGCTCGGTCGGCCTCGTTTGCATAGACAGTGTCCTTTGTTCGGAGTTGCCCCAAAGGACACACATAACGAGGTCACATATTTTTAGGTAAGCACAGGTCCCGTTTTGTTCCGACAGAAAAAAAAAAAAGGGCCGAGAGAGAGAGAGAAGCAAAAAAAGAAAAACGTGACCACCGCTTCTCCCGTCTCGTATACAGAATGTCAGCCGATGCGGACAAAAAGGCCGAAACAACGAATCCTAAACATCGGGGGACGAGAGGACACGATTATCGTGTAGCTTTACATGCTCCGCTACCTAGCTTGTACCATATCAACTTAGGTGCTTGCGTCTAAACGTGCTGTTTGCTCCAACAAAATATATGGAGGGTATTTTTTGCCCTTGCTCATCGCAGCACGGTGCTCTTAGAAACCACTTCTGCTGATGGCTATATACATACAAGAACTACAATACGTCAGGAACCACACTTTCGGCTGGAACGTGCACGTCAGCAAAGAGTCCTTTGGTGCCCCTTACGCAACGGTGAGAAGTGCGCGAGCTAATATTGCGAAAGCGTAAGATTGCGTGAAATGGGCACGTGCTTGAAGCCACACCCAGCGATCGAGTGCGCAACGTCCCGGGCGCCGCTGCAGTTAAAATGCCCACAATCGGGTGTGCTATTCCATAGAATAGCGCCCCTGATGTGTGTGTATACGCGACACCATGGTATTCGCGCGTCTTGTTTGAATGCATCATCGTGTAGAATGACCCTTTAATAAGATGCAGCTACGCCTTTTAACTTTCGGACGGCAAGCGCCCTACCGTATCGGCTTTTCCACGCCCAAAGTGCAACTTCGCTCGCGGTTGATTGCGGACTTTTGTGGAGCTGCCAGGTGTACATGAATGGTGGATAGTTACAATCATGGCGTGCAAACGAAATGCACCGCCTCAACAGATAACGTTTACGGGACATCTTATATTATTTGAAACGACATGGCGTTATACCTAAGTTTGTTACATTATAGCCTCTGCTGCATCTATATATATATATATATATATATATATATATATATATATATATATATATATATATATATATATATATATATATATATATATATATATATATATATATATATTCATGGTCCTCAGACACAACATGGCTCGTGATAACGAACTACCAACCGCTGTGCTATTTCCGCCCGCTGCTCATGAATGAATAGACGTCGATTTTTCTCTACACAGGCTCTACTCAAACTTGGACAGTAATTGCAGTAAAAAATCGGTATTCTGGTTACGCAAAATCGATAGTTGCAAAGGCGGTTTTTGTGCCTTGTCGGAAGTAATTTGAGCGAATTATTACAGTTATAAAACGCATAAGTAATATAATCTTGGTATAATTTTCTTGGTATCGAGATTATGGTGACATTTACAGACAGTGCACGTGAGACTACCCCGACGAGCGCTACAGTTAGGAGGTATTCAATATCAAATCGGACTCACATTCAGCTAATTTAGTATCCAGGTGTCGACACAACGTCAAGTCTCAAAAGTGATTATACAGTAAAACCTCGGTGTTACGATCACGGCTCGTACGAATTTTGGGGTGATACGAATTTTTCTGTGGTCCCGGCCAAGGCCCATTATCCTGCAGTGTATTGGAGTACGGTTGTTGCGAACCGATTTGCACCCTACGACGTTTGATACGAACGTACGCTAGCGCACAGGTACGAACAGGTGCTAGCCGCGCTGTCGGGGAAGACCCGGCTGTCACGCGTGGGTGCGGGCCTGCGCGCAGCGCGACCATCAACGGTGCGTCGTTGCCTCCGAGATAGTGCGCGCGAATCTTGGAGGCCTTTAGGCGCCTTACAGATGACGGTTACAGATGACGCTGACGTCGCGCTTCTTTTTTTCGACGCGTTGACTCGTGCTCCTGTGCAGCAGCGTCCTGGCAGCAGCGTCCTTGTACTGTGTTAACACGTGCCTGCCACGTCGATGCAAGCCATGTCCCCGCAATCAGACGTTCTATGAAACAAGACTGAAACTTGGGCTGCAGGTCCGTCATGAAGTCCCATTAAAGGTGGACGAAGACCCCAAGAGACGAAGCGGAGGGTCTTGGCGAAGGAGCTTGGCCTCTATCTATCGTGTGATAAAAGCACTTCTTAAATGACTTTCGCCGCAGTACTTTAGTGTCATGCAGAAAAGCGTAGTAAGATTAGGAAGGGGCTACTAGCGGTCGCGGGGCACAACACACCTGGTTCATTAATTACACACGCGCGCATGCACTGTATATTTACGTGTACAGGTATGATCGGTGACGTCTAAAAACTTTACTGGCAATCATTCAGAGCTGTTCATGACGTCGCTGCGGCCCTGAAATACACTAAATCAAAGCGTACGCCAACTTTCTTCTCCATGTTTTCTGGTGATACGAATTTCGGATGATACGAATATTTTTGGTAACCCCGCGAGATTCGTATCACCGAGGCTTTACTGTATAGATTTCAAGCAGGAGGAAGCTGAGAACCACAGCAGCGCTCTCGATATCGGCTGACGAAAAGAAGAGCAAAAACGACTGACTTTTTCCCTTTCCTTTATGCTCGTTCTCTCACGGCTTGACGTTCTGCCGAGATCCGCTCTCTTACATGCTGAAATTAGATGACCGTCTCTCAGATTTCAGTATGAATACCTTGGATGAAAAGCCCTCGAAAAGAACCAAGGTGAGGTTGTTTTGCAGTATGATTGTTCTCGATGTTTTTAAACGCGTACCATAATCGTGACAGCAAATAATAATAACAATAATAATAATAATGTTTTGCTAACTATGCGTTTGATTATTACAATTTCAAGCAAAAATTGTGTCCACCAAGGCACATAAATCACCTGTACAAGCCGATTTTATGTAGCCAGCATCGCGTTTTCATTAAAATTACAATTTGTTTAACGTCGAAGATCCTCGATCCTACGAAATTCGATCCACGTTCTCGGACACCCTGATCTGGTTTTCACCGGTAAGACACTGCTCAAACCTGCCCTCACATTCTTTGCTGTTCGAGAGAGTTCCACAGCTATGCAGCGTCCCGGGGGCAGGCGCGACCCGATCGGCCCGCGCGTGTGAGCCGGCCGCTGCCGCCCCCTTTGAAATACGGACGCGAGAAGCGCCAAAACGGAACGCAACCTGCGACCAGCCCACAATGAAAGCGTCTCGTCCTAATGGCGGGCGCCGGCACGGCCCGCGGTGGCAGCTGTAATGGCAGCGCGCGGAAGTCGGTTCATCGCCCCATTTTACCGGCACGGCGGCCTTGGCTGTCGCGGGTGGATCCTCGGCGTAGCTCTCTGTCCGCCCGAAGGAGGAACTGGGTCATCGCGTTCTCAGCTGAGCCCGCTCACCGAACCGTTCGGCGCCCAGGGTGCGAGCGAGGGCGGTGGCTGGGAAAGGCAACCTCTCAGGCGCAAACTCTGCCGGCGCAACAGACTGGAATCGAATGCAGGACGTGAGTATACGTTCACAGGAACGCTGTGTCGCTCACCGGCCGCCTTTGCCTCAAAGCTTTCAAAGCTTCACGGCAAACCACCTGGCCGAAAACGTGGGTGTTCTCGCGGTGAAACGAGTTAAGAAGCCCACTAAATATTCAAGATTATTTCGTTCACGAAGCGCATTATCCTCAACAAAGCATGTGTCAGGATGTAAGCTGATGCAGGCATGTTTTACACTTTTTGACAAGTTCTTCGTTTGTTCGACTTTTGCAGACACCGGAGGCAATTAATTAATAAGTAAGGCGCTCGCTGTCCCAAATGATACCACAAATGGAGTGCACGTCTTGTAAGCAGAGCGTAAATGCTCCTTGCAGAATTTTTATCCATCGCACACCCTTAATAGTAGTTTCGGAGTAATTTAGATAACCGGAAATTTGGTGTACAAGCTTCGTCGATATGCACATGAAATATTTCGCACTTTTATTCCGATACAAACTCAGATATGTTAGGTCCCAATTTGTCGGTTCATATATATTGAACGTAGACATTGTTGGCTTTTTTTTTCTTTCTTCTTTTCTTTTTTGCACAGCTGCCTCCTATGATTAATACAGAATTCGGAGAAGATAGGCAAGCACTTTCGCAAAACTTACGGCTGTCGCACAACCTAATTTGTGCCGTCGCGCAGGCGGGACGCTAATTTAGCCCATGTTTCATTGAACAAAATGAGAGCTGAGAGCAACGGCTATGCATGAAAACACACACGAACGCCTCTATTACACCTGAGCGTCGATCTGTAAATGGAGACGCTGCAACGCTCCTGCAATGAGATCGCAATGGGGCGAAGCGCACCTGACAATCACGGCCTACAAAAAAAGAAAGAAAAAAAAAGTACAGTATAGCCGGCGCCTGAGAAGCCGGTACCTCAGCTGGGTCAAGTCGAGACGGCTCTGATGCGTGAAATTTGGCCAGGCGGATTCCGGCAACAACGCCCAAAAAGCAATTTCCTCCGAGACCGCCCGATCGGCAAACAAGCCGCGATCCGTGGCTGCAGGGGCTATACAGACCGACAGCCCTGGTTTGTTTGCCCCAGCAACTAAAAGAAGAACAGTCCGCACCGTCCTCGCGTTCCCCGCCCACCGGGACGCGTGCACGCAGCTCGCGCCCCTTCTCTTCCACCTCGTTGCGCAAGAACGGCCAGACGAGCGAAAGAAAAGGTCGCGGAAACGGTGCGGCCGAAAGAGGGGCTCCTACGAGGGCTACAAACAACGGTTACAACAACTTCCCTTTCCTGCGCCTTCACTTCCTCGTGTCGTTATCGAGCGCCCAAGTTCAAGTTTACGGCGCCGCGGACAAGGAGCGAGCGCAAGGAGAGATGCGGAAGATGCAGCGACTCATCGGCCGCCGCGCTTGTTAACTCGCTCGCTCGAGAGAGAGCGAGCGCACACACGTGGCTTCCTTCCTCTTCCGCGCACGAGCCGACACGGGCATGCAGCGGAAGCCCCAGAAAACGGGCCGCGGAGTTCGCCTTCCGTCAATCCTGCAGGCCTCGCAGAGTGCTTTTTCGTGCAACCCCGCCGTGCAAAGAAAGCCTCGCTAAACAATGCCGACAAGAAGCCACAGAAAGGCGTATATGCGCTTCACGGCTCGCCGTGTCGCTATATCGTACACGTCCTTCAAGTCAGCCCAGAGCAGTGCAAGCCAAATCGCAGTGGTCGCCGCGCCGAGGTTTCTCCGTAACTAATCGTGGCCATCACAGAAAGAAAGAGCAAACTCAACCGCACAGTTAACTTTATACAAAGATGAAATGTAAAAATGCTGCAAGTGATTCAGCCATAACAGACTCGTTAACAGTGATGCGGACGGTGGCCGCTCGTAAAGTATACGAATATGGTTGATTTTTCTTTATTTATCTTTCTTCCTTTTTCTGAAAGCGCACACAGGGTATTTAAATGCCGGCTGCGGCACTCATCAAGCACACACATTGTGCCCTCGTAAGGGTGTCACCAATCCAGTACAACGACCTTTGGCGCCATATTCTCATACATGCAGAGGATTTCGTTCGTATAATTGTACTGTTTTCCCCTGGCTAACCACCTTCGCTAATGATATGCAAAGACTTGCAAATTTACGTAACAGTAGAAATGACCAATTACTCACTCGAAAACGTAATTCATTACCGTACCGATCACTCGCCCAACAAAGGTAATTAAGCAATTACTAAAAGCTAATCGATTGCTTCTGTGTTACTCTCCTCTGTAATATTACAAAGATACAATAAGTAAATGAGCTGTGCTGCGCAGCCTTTCAAAAGCTGTCCATCCTCACCATAACAATTGCTTTTCAAAGACTTCGCCGGTCACCCTTCCTCGTTTTCTAGTGAAGACATCAGCAGCGTCAATGAAAACTCGCCAGATGCACACGGTGTCGTAAAACGAACGCGTTGCGCACAACGTCGTTGGTTTGTCGCAATCTGGGTCATCTATAAAGCGCAGCGCTTCATTGTTAGCCGGGTCCGCGAAGAAGGCGCTCGCGGTAAGGGCAATGAAAAGGTGATTCATGCGCAGGCGATCTCCTGGCCTCAACTTCCAAACAAATCGCTATCGAGCCGCAGCAGCCGATTCAATTCATCGGCTAACGGCTGGTGCAGCGTAATGTAAAGAAATAAATGACGAGCGCCTGGGTTCGCTCGCCTGAACGTGCGTATTAATTGCAGGTTGCTGCGTGCCACGACTCCGGGTGGTCTATACTGTAGTTAATAATAACTGTTGGGGACGCCGCAGTTGAGGGCTCCGGAAATTTAGACCACCTGCGGTTCTTTAACTTGAACCTACATGCACCTGGTGTTCTTCAACATGCCCACGGGCCTTAAGCATTTCGCCTCCATCGAAATGCGGCCGCTGCGGCCGGGATTCGATCACGCGACCTTTGTGTCAGCAGTCGAGCACCATAACTAGACCATCGGGGCGGGGTGCACTGTTTTTCTGCCAAATGCAAATGATGAAAGCTACATTGCTAGTTACAGCTTGTCTCGTCAATAAGGCACAGCTCGTTGTAACAGTAACTGAAGTTCCGAGTATTAAAGGGACACTAAAGGCAAATATTAAGTCGACGTCGATTGTTGAAATAGCGGTCCAGAAACCTCGTAGTGCTATACTTTTGTGCCAAGGAAATGCTTATTTTGAAATAGTCACGTTTTAGTGGTCCGCATAGCGTTAGCGCACTTCAAATCACACGCCTGAAAGCGGTCTTTCTGACGTCACTGTTGCCGTGCCCAACGTTGCCCGCCTTTACTGCGCGGTGGTAGTGGTGAAAAACATTTGGCGGCGTGCACTAGCGGCGTGCACCATTCGGGCATGCGGCAAATGCATGCGGCATTTTGTCGAACTTCTGTCAGAGCGACTTTCACGAGCGTGCAAAACACACGCGGCAGTATACGCATTACCGAAACTACCACTGAGACGCGACCGCGTGAGCGAAGCCGGGCGCCGGGCGAAGCGCAGTTCGGCGAAAACGGAACCTTTGAACCACGCGCGCCGTTGCCCATGGCAACGCCAAAGAGGTTCTTTTTTCCATGAATCAAACAGAAACGAACAAGCAGCATTTTGTTACGTCTCTTGATGCACGGAAGGTTTTTTTTTATTGCAGCTAGTTTGTTTACTAGTGATTAATTGTAGTCGGACGCGCTCAGGTCATCGGGATCATTTCCAAAATGTCCCACTCGTGGCGCACGTCGTGTGATACATTTAGCTTAATTTCTCGGTAAGTAGGGCACTGCTGTTGATAATATTGCCGTTTTAGACGTTGTCGTACACAATTAAGTTGAGCTTTCACTCTGACATAAATTGTTATTTGCCTTTAGTGTCCCTTTAAATAGTAAACAACAGCGGCAATAAGCAATTACAGAACTACCCGTTGTGCGGGACATGTAATATTAACGAAGGCCAATGGGAACTTGCACTTGCGAACTAAAAGCTTAGTGAGTTCGGCCCCCGGAGCTTCTGCATCTGGTACCGTGCTGTTTCTACGAAAGGTCGTTGTACGTGCGGAGATCTTGTGCATAGGAGAGGCTCACGCTTTCTGCCGAACGGCGCGAGGCTCGCTGTAGCACGCACGCCCCGCGCATTCACGAGGGTCCCAGCTCTAGGCTCACCGCGAAATCGGCGTTCAGATGAGCCGTCACGATCGCCGAGGACACGGATTATTTTCAAAGCGCCGGCCACGCACGGCGCGGCCAGGAGTCACGACCTCCAGGGCCCGTGTGCACGACCCATCGGCGGCCGATAGTACGGAGGGTGGGCGCCGAGGGAAAAGTCACCACCCAATGGCGCAATTACGCCGCCTTCTATTTATATACGCCACCGTGTTCCTTCTCAGGGGCAGCGACACCGCAGAGATACCAGGCGCGCACTCTCTGAATGACCCTTCGATCGACGCCTTCTCAAGTTACACGCTGGGCTATACCGATACCGTATGTTTTTTTTTTTTCGCAGAGTGCAATGGGCTTTCGACATGCCCGGACTGCAAACAAACATATTATGAGGCACACCGTGGCCAATTCCGGATTATTTTGATCACCTGCGTGGGGTTCTAAGAATACATACACGAGCGTTTATTTATTTATTTATTTATTTATTTATTTATTTATTTATTTATTTATTTATTTATTTATTTATTTATTTATTTGCATTTCTCCGCATCTCAATATGCGCGCTACCGAGGTCGGAAATCAAACATGCGACATCGCGCTTAGCAACGTGTAAACGCCACCGCGTCAGGTCCCGGCTGTAACTGAATCCCAATACTTTGCATACATACCGCGCTCTTTGTTCGTTTGAGCTCGAACAGATTCGTTTATTTACTTTTTTTTTAAATTACACCACTCGTCCCATGCCTATGTAACCAAGTGAAGGCAGTCACTAATTAAGATTTCAATTATATACATTTAATCACATGCGTACATTGCGAAATTGAAGCCGATCAGTAGTGGATTTATGTCCGGTTAGGAGAAAATCCACGACAAATTATGTTGGCGATATCTGCCCCCAAAATCTCCGAAAATGTTCCCATTCTAGCTGCAGTTGATCATCTCCAGCTAATATTACTATGCTTTTGGAGAACTGCTAACTGCAAAATTACTAGGCATTTCGTATTCGACCTTGACATTTTAAGGACTAGTATTATGATTCCAGCGAACCAGGCACCACTTCACTGTACTGCTGGGCTTCCACGCATGTGTCATAGAACGAATGTTTAAAGGCTTATTATTCAGCGAATGTTTTTAATTAACTAGTCCAGTCATTGCAATTCGTTGCGCAAGTAACGTCCGCCTCTAATCAAATTGAAACGCGTGCTTACGCTTCTTCACGCTTATTCTTTGCCATCTGCCGCATGCCAGCTGTGCAGCCGAGCAGTGTAATCTGTCAAGCTATGCATCTGTTTCGTGGGAGCATGTTCTAGCGTTTGTATGCAGGGGGCCATACCTCAGCTAGCGATAGGCCCATGCGTACAAGAAAACTGGATTGCTGACATGCATATTTACTGCGGTCTTCAAGCGAATGAACGCACGACGATGCGAAATAAAAAGCAAACCTCAATAGGCGCGTCTTGGAGTCACGTCGGAGTTTATGTCAAAGACGCACCACGCTCACACGTGCATGTACTTCTTGTCGGAGAGAGACAATATCAATGAGAACTAACATTAATATTGTGTCTAACAAAGAAAAACGAGCCCTTAAAGAAAAGTCATCTTCTTTTCTTGTCGCAGAGAGGTTACTTATCGAATACGCTATACCAGATGGTCAGCAAGCTATATACTGCATACGCATTCTAAATCTTTCTTATAACCAACTGTTTCAAACAGTTAGTTGGACGAGTTGTTAGAGCCTAATGAGACTAGTGATACACGTACTAAACGTAGAACGAAGACCAGGATGACGGGAACTGCCGCCAACGTACGCGTGTGTGCCCCATCGATCATGTAATCATATACGTCCACGTTTACTAACAGCACCACTAATGCCTGCCTCGGCACGCTTGTTGTTGTTGTTGGCAGGCTGCTAGCTAAATGTCTTTATTGCATTTTTTTTTTCTTTTTAATAACACGCATATAGCACCTGACCGCAGCTTCGAAGCCAGTGGGCGCGTGTAAAAGTCTGTTGTTAACAAGGCCTGAGCCACTAGCTACAGGCCAGTACCCCTATAGCAAACAGGACTGCGAGTCCGTACTTGGAGCAATGAGAGAGTTTTACTGCAGCAGCACGGCAGTTAGATCAAAGGTCAGGTCAGGCGTGCAGCGGGGCTCGATGCTTTCTCACAAAACAACGCAAATAATAACGCTATATTTGCAATTCGACAAATAGCATATACGTATGTTTCCCCGCAACTTCATTGCGGAACCCCTCCCCTCCACCCAGAAAAAAAATGACGTGACATATATTATAAAGAAACTCGTCATATTCGACAGTGTTTGAGACTTTGAAGGCTCTGTTCCATTTCATTCACCAACCATTTTCGTCCGCGTTTTCTGGATGTTCTATGTGCAGTACTTGCAGGCCTTCAGTAAGTACCATATGGCTCGAATATCTAGAGTGGAACGTAATAGGCCCGAGATCCTGCGTCCATGGAGTACTATGGAACGCAGAAGTGTTGCTTAATTAAGCTGACGCAAATTTTTTGTATGCTCACTTCTTTCTATCTCTTTTCGTCCCTTAATCGCCTTCCCCCGACGAAGGATAGCAAACCGGACGCGCGTCTGGTTTACCTTCCTGCCTTTCGTTCCTCTTCTTCCTCATCCACCGCGCCATGAATGATTTTTCGCCATTTCTCTTGTAACTCTCCGTCCCAAATGTCGAGTATATGGTCCGAACTTTCATTCAGGCTGACCACTGGGCTTATACCGTATTGCTCTAATAAATGCCTCTCAGATGTGCAACAAAAATTTTAGAACGTGCACAGCACAGTGGCAGGGAGCGGTTATTGTTAGGAAAAGAAAGGTGGCGCTATCTTGCGCAATCCATGAGAGAGCACGAAGAGTGTGGAGGAGATTTTGATACAAAGCATGGAGCGATACAAAGGATGGAGCTGGCGTGCGCACGGCGTCCGCTCGTGATGGCTGCCACAGAGGCATCGATTCCACAATGGAAAGGGAAGACCGCAGTGCTTTATTTTTTTAGATGCGCCAGCTGACCTAACATTTCCCATTTTCTCGGTAAGGCGTACGAAATTAACTAAGGCGGCGCCATCGCACATACGTGCTCGCAGCCGCATGCGCACGAGTCAACAACGGAGCGTTGCATTCGTTGTAAATCATTTCAGGCTGCGACTTGGGATGTGGGAATTCCAGCGGATAAACTAAAGCGCCCTGGCTACAGTCGTCCGAGGCACAGATTCGCAGGACGAATAGTCGAACGCACGATTTTACCGCCATAGATAACACGGTGGAACTGCGATGCTGGGAGCGAAAGTTATCAGTAGAAAGTCCCACAGTGAGTAAGCTTCCTGCTAGAGGAATGTTTTCAGTGTTGAGTGTCTCACAAGACGAGCTCACGACAGTAACCGCGACGCGGAGCACGTTGCAGAGACCGTTCTATTCGACGCAAATAAGAAGCAAGCAAAATTAAAAAAAAAAAAATGAGGATGCGCTACTATACGGGCGGATGCGGAGACCGGTGTTTGCGGAGTCCCTGGCAGCATGACCTCAGTTTTGTTAGCAGACGCTTCGAGGCAACCTTAAAGGAAGAAGAAAAAGAAGCCGAGAAACACGACGGGCGTGGATCGAGCGCACGCCGCAGCAACGGCAGGCAGCAGCTGCCGGCGCGCCAACACGTCGCCTCCGCGCGACCAGCTGCCGCACCGGCGGCCGGCCACGAAGCACGCGACTCCAAGAAGCGCGCCCAACAGGCCGGGAAAAAAGAATGCGTTCGCGCGCAAAACAAAGCGCCCATTAAATATCGCTGAGGTTGGGGAGAACAACGTGCTCTCCAAGCGTGCGCAACAACTGGAAAGGCCCTCGCGAGTCTTTTTTTGAAGCGCCGGGGCTAAGATGCGCGGCTTTCCCTCCAACATCAGTGCGTACACGTTTGCCCTGTGACGTCACCCCCGCGGTGATTATTCGTCGCATTTGGCTGCCGAGTTTAGGTCTTCCCACGTTACATCGCTGCAGTCCCAAAATACCACTTTCCCACTGGAAACGCTTCAAGAAGAAAAAGAGAGTCAAGAGGACACTTGGAGACGGAGGACGAGCATTTAAGGATCCAATCTGAGCAAAATGATGGCGCACGCTTGCCTCCTCTGCCACCTCAATTATTTACGCCGCTGCGTCTTTCTTTTTTCCTTGGGCACCCTACTTATTGTTCTCTCGTGCACTTCGCCCTTTTGCAGCCGAGAGTACTGGCGACGCTTGATTTATTTAACTTTATTTATTTATTTTTTTTTACCGGTCTATTTCGCTTGCACCGGTTTTCAATGTCTGGGAGCCACTTGTTGCTATAAATGGCACTGTGACATGCCACACGTATATACATCGTGCCTTCATCTGTGAGGTTCTGCTAATTGTGTTACTCCTGGTACCTGTCGGAGTATCACCGCTAGAGCGCGCGCGCATACGGACAGGGCGCGTCCCTAACGCCGGCGACACGACCACTTTGGTTGCGTTAAATGGGGCGCATGCTTTGGAAAACACCCCGATTTCGAGCGCTATTCCGACTCTCCAGCACGAAAGTCGTTTGCACAAAAAGTACACGCACAAAAGGCGGGCGCGCTGGCCGTATACTTCGGGCCACAACCAGCGTAATGGCACAGGGCCGCATGCAGGCAACATGACGCATGCCGAGAACGGTGAACGCGGGTAATAGTAACTTGTACACGCAACAGCGCCACTGAACTGGCTGTGGATACGCGGCTACAGCCTCTTGATAGCCAATTCCGAGGATGGGAAAAAGCGTTGTACACCTTAAGGTGTCTAAATGAGTTTCTCTCACAGAAACTGCCGACGGTTAGCAACAGCTGGTGATAAACGCCATGCTGTTTATGCAAACGCACTTGCGGTCATGTGACATATGCGCGCAAGGTGGAAAGCTCTTGACTGTAACGAATGGGTTCTAGGCCTGCCACGCGGCGTTCTGTAGTTTCAGTGCACATCAGTGCGACAGCATCCGTGAGGTCACTTCAGGTCAATATAAAACCTAGCTAAAAAAAAAATTGTTTGCCGCCCAAGGCTTGATTATCCTGCAAACTTGAAAAAAAAAAGAACTTCTCTGTCTCGAAATTTAGGAAACATTGAAAAAGGATCACCATATATTAAAATATCAAAGCGCAGCGAAATAAAATATAATACGTATGTATTCACGGCAGATTACTTACCGGGTCACTGAGTCCAAATTCACTGAATAAGCTATAGCTAGCGAGGACAGGTATCGCGCTTCTCTCAGGTGCTCAGCCAGACGATATATGTTACGGCGTTAAAAAAA
This sequence comes from Rhipicephalus sanguineus, assembly GCF_013339695.2. Taxonomy (NCBI): domain Eukaryota; kingdom Metazoa; phylum Arthropoda; class Arachnida; order Ixodida; family Ixodidae; genus Rhipicephalus; species Rhipicephalus sanguineus. The sequence goes on along the minus strand of NC_051176.1, from coordinate 214,616,234 downwards.
AAGGGGGGGGGGGAGATGAAGAAATTAAATATCCGTGAGAGCGTTCGGTTCAGAATGCGAACTTTTCACGCGAGATCATCCCGCAGGGCGATTTTTTCTATGGAGGTTACTCCGTATAATAGCCACCGCACCTCTTAATTTGTTCGGAGGATACTCTTAGTAGCTATAAAAATTATGTAGATTCTTTTTTTTAGCCCTAACGAATGACTTCGCAGCAAGCAGTGTTTCATATTTTCGGAAAGAACCAAACGTTTCGGAAATGAATTATATATATATATATATATAGTGTGGAAATTCTGTTCTGTGTTCTGTCCCCGTGATTAAGGTTAAGACCACTTAGGACGGTCTGTGTCACGGTTGCCAGGTTTGGCTAATTTGCGTCAATTTGGCTACTTTTTTGGGTCGGTTGAGGCAGAAAAAAACGTCTTGGGTACTTCCTTGCTCCCTCTATTTGAACAAAAATATCAATATCTGGTGGACGTCGCAGCCGCTGGCGTTCGAGTTGCCGGTGTCAGGACATGGTGGCTAAGGCATGTATCCAGCTCACAAAATTGAATTTGGCACTTGCATCACACAAAAGAACGGTGTTTGGATACTTATCCGAATATTTTTGGCTATTTTTGTCTTTTCGACCTGGCAACCCTGGCCTGTGTTGGATTTGAGCTTCAGCGTGTCTGCACTTTTGCTGGAAATTAGAGAGAGTAAAAGACGAGCTGAAGAGTTAAATATCTTTTTTACGAGGTAGCTGCATTGCGCTATATGAGGAATTGATTTGCAGGGGAGCAGGATCGCTAGAGATCATCGCGATCGAGTGTCTGTGCCACTGTCACCGCCATAGGCGTATCACCGGGGGGGGGGGGGGTCAAGGGGGGCGTTAGCCCCCCCCCCCCCCCCCCCCCGCTAGAGAAAAGTTAGGGGGACTGAGCCCCCCCCCCACCTTTTCAACAGTGGTCATTGTCGGCTACGCACTGGGAACGAACACTTGAGACGAAGTTTCCTTCACACAACAACACGTAATCATATAATGAAATTTGTCCTACGCTTCTGCTCGTGAAATAGTTCACGCCCCGACGGACCTGAATAAAGTTTTTTCCACTCCATTCTGCTGTGAAGATTTATATTATGAAATTTGTCCTACGCTTCTGCTGTAAAGATTTCCTTCGTGTCTCACGACCAGAGACTGTAGGCTCTCACGGTGCAGGCCACTAATGCGACGCTTTCGCGTCTTGCGCTTAAGCATTGCAGAGGAGGCTACCACTGAGCAGGGACTCTATAACGTTAGATCACTTGGCATGCTTTTATTCTGCTCTGTCTGCCCTGAAATTTACATCATCGAACGACGCAAATATGGGAGGAAACCAGTAAACATTTTGTGGACCGATCAAATATTCTTCCTGTTTCAGGGAATTCATTTTCTTTATTCGAAAAGGAATAGCTTTGAGCTGCTTTGAGTCAATGAATGTATGAAGTGTCGAGTGTTTAGCTGGGACGAACTGAGAGAGCCAAAAAAGCTTTCCACTTAATTCACCGATTAATCTGCTTCGCCTTGCTTATCATATTGTAGCTTGCAGCGATCGTGGCGGCTTGCAACAAGACGACGAATAATGCAGTGGACTCGAGCACGTTGGAATCCCATCTTTCAAGCTCGCCCCTCAACTTGATCTACCGGACCAGAGAGATGGTCAGTGTACACGGTTTTATGGACTAAGGAGACTGAATTGACAGTCGGGATAGCTGGTCTTGATTCATCTTGAACTGCCTTGTACAGCGCAAATTACAACTTTGACTGCAAAGAAGCACACACGCACAACGCTGTCTGTTTCTCGCTCGTTCTCTGAGCAAGGATTAGTTCACAGAGTTACATACACTCTAGAACTTTACTGAGACCCGAGGAAAAGGATCATGCGCTTATGGGCTTCCTTGGCAACCAATACAAGTGCACTTGCGAGGAACCCACTACGCTATAAATCATTGCAATTTTTGAGAATTAGGGCAGCAGGCACTGTGCAATTTTTCGCCATTCTACGGAGAGCGTTGGTACGTGCTAAACGCATGTAAGACATTATGCGCACTTTTGTTGATGCTGTGCCTGATGACGATGAAGAATTATGGCAGAGCCCTTTGTAATGGGTTCGAAGCATTCAACAACCTACTCGTTGCGCACTTCGCTTTGTGTGACGCCTGGTTACAGAATTCGCGTTGTGCGACGCTTGGTGCTTATTTTACTCTTCAACCACGCTATATTGCATATGCTAATGTGATTCCTTCCCGACATGAAGCCTGTATAGGACCTTTTTGCAAAGCAGTTTCAAGCACCGGCATGGCTCAGAGGTTGAATACTGGGCTCCCACGCAGAGGGCCCAGGTTCGAACCTCGTTCCATCCTGGAATTTTTAAAGACGATAGTCTTTCTTGGGGAACTAAAACGCAGAAATTTTGGTCTGTCTTTCTGTTTGTCAACAGTCCCTCGATTCAGCCACTCGGCCAAAGTTGAACCACTTGCCCAAGGGCCAGCCGTCTTGAACTGGTATGGCTGTTCATACTTGTGAACGTTGTCGATCAAAAAGTAAATATCATGCATATCTGAGGTGCAACATCACTAGGTAAGTATTAGGTGGCGTGTTCCTTTAATAGAAAATGCATACATACGTAATTTTAAGGACCCTAGTTTTAAGCTGCGCTGAAAATGCATAAGAATGGAAGCTTGAGCGACAGCGCTCACTAGACGACGACGAAGTAAAAGAAGGCACAGGACAGGCGCTGCCTTGGACAAGCGCTGGGGCTGCGAGCGTGGAACAGCGTACGCGCAAGTAGCTGCTGTGGCGGTGTTGGCTGAGTATTGAGTGGTTTTATTTCTTTTGGTCTCTAGTCGCTTACCTGCTTTTGAATTACCTCATTCTTCGGTGCCGATGTCGACAAGTTCACCTGGTCAGGCGCGATCCGCCTGGTCAGCGTCACTACCGTCTAATGAATTACCGCTAGATTCATTTTTCCGCAGTGGTGTCAGCAGCATTCCTGTTGCACTGGTGCCTACAAACGGAGGCTTCATCAGGCTCACTAATCCCCAGGCTGTCCAGAAGGAACTTAAAGCCACGTCAAACCATTTCCAGACCATCACCGATGTGCGTCAATTCGGACGAGGAGGCATAGTGTGTAGGTCACCGGACCAGACTGTGTGCAGGATCTGCTTAAGTGTACCTCGTTTGCTTCAACCCCGGTGAGTGCTTTCATTCCGCCTCACCTTGCGTGTACCAAGGGCCTCGTACGGGGCGTCGACTCCAAGTTAAGTCCAGCTGAGACCCTAGACAGGCTTTCTGGAGCAGGCGTCATTTCCGTGTACCGATGCAGTCGCGTTGTTAACAACGAGAGGATCCCTACTGAATCTGTCATTGCGACATTTGTGGGCACAACATGTCCGTCAGAAATAAAGCTATGGCCTCTCATCTTTCGCGTAGAGCCCTCGCTTCTCGTCCAATTCAATGCAAAAACTGCTGGAGGTTCGGCCACAGTGCAGGAGGATGCAAATCAACATTCGTTGCCGCGCCTGCGGAGAGAGCCATTCTTCAAGCGAATGCTCCGCAACATCAGAAAAGTGTTGTCTCTGTGGCGGGAGTCACTCTGCCGACTACTCCGACTGCTCTGCTCGTGTTCAGGAAGTACGCGTGCTAGAAATCATTGACCGCCGCCGCTGTTCGCGAAGGGAAGCTATTGACATGGTTAAAGACAGGGCCTTCGGATATTCTTGTGTTGCAGCACGCCACATTTCAAGCCTAGATTCCAACCTATCACAGGCAATTGAGTCTGCTGTGGAGAAGGCAATGACTAAGGCTATGGATAAGCTAATATCCAACTATCTGAATGTTGATCCAAATCATTTCAAATCAGATGACGCAAGGAAGCCAGGTTCCTCCAGCACCTCAATCAACTATCACCATTGACACCACTGAACTACATGGCCTAGTGCTGGACAAACTTTCTACACCTGTAGATAAGGCTAAGCAGTCTGTATCACAAGTGCAATCAGACCGTTACACGCCTCAGCCAAGCACAAGTGATGCCACAGATATGGAAATTGAAGTTCGAGCTCATAAACGTACCAGATCTCCTATTTCTGCCGCTCTAAAGTCAAAAACTAAAAAGAGTGAATCGTCGCATACGAGCAAAGATAACAGCAAGGAAGGGGCAAGTGCCTCTGCGGGCACCAACACCATTGGCCAGTTGAGGGTACTTCAGTGGAACTGCCGATCTATTCTCAGCCTCAACCGACTTAAATTACCTTTGTACCCAAATAATCCTGATATTGTAATTCTCCAAGAAACTTGGCTTACACCGGATAAAAATTTCTATCTTCAAGGGTTCGTTCTTTTCGATTAGATCGCAAAACACGTGGTGGTGGTTTAATGATTCTTGTATCAAGTAAAATATGTCATAGGGCGAAAATTTCTTTCAGATGTTGGACTCTGAATGTGAAATTATAGCATTAGATTTGTGTCTTCCAGGTTACCACCCTTTTTCGATCATAAACTGCTATTTCCCCACCGGTGTGCAAAGTACGCGCCACCTTGACAGCGTTTGGACAGCCTGTAGAAAGGAAATTGTACTCACAGGAGACTTTAATTCACATCATTTGTCTGGGGGCTAAGAACAGATTTATGTGGGAGGCGACTGTGGGAGTGGACTATTGACAAAAATCTCTCGTGTATGAATAAAGGGCAGGTAACTTTTGTTCGAGGTCAGGCTCGCTCAGTGTTAGATTTAACGTTTTGCACAAATGCAATTAATGTTTTGTCATGGTCCGTGGTTGATTCTGCCACTAACAGTGATCACCTTCCTGTAGTTTTGATATTACTTGTCCAATAATAACTTTAGATCAGCCAGAACGCATATATGTCAATCATAAGAAATTTCAAAGCTGTCTGCGTTCGGCCCTTTCAAAACTTCATAATGCCAGTAGTCAGGAAATGTGTCTAAGATTGGCTCAATACTAGACGGATCTCGGAATAAATCAGAGTTCGTTATCCCATCGAGTAAACGATCCTCTTCTCGTTGGTGGAATGATGAATGTACGCGTGATTACAGAAGGCGAAAAGCTGCCTGGAAAAAGCTGCTCCATAATCAATGCCCAACAAATTGGAAAGACTATCAGTTTCTTGCTGGCGTATTTAAGCGCACTGTTAACCGCGCGAAAGAAGAATATGACAGTAGACATTACGATACCTTTCCAAATCAAAAAATAAGCGTGCTTTGTTCGCATATCTTCGGACAAGAAAAGTACTACCAACGCCTTTAACATTAGAATCATGTATCTTGACTCCGCAAAATGAACACCTCACTGGAAGAGATAGCCAAAGGTTTAGAACGTCGATTTACTACTAATCTGTCGGCTATCCGCGACATGTCGGTATCTTCGCTTGAATATCCGGAAATTTCTTTATATGAATTGAGTCAGAATGTACTATGTTTACCGAACACAGCTCCTGGACCAGATGGAATTACGAATTCAATGTTAAAAGTGTTACTTCAGGAATCGCCTAACGTTCTTTTAGAACTTGTGAATTATTCCTTAAAGAACGCATGGATACCGTTAGAATGGAAAGTTGCTAAAATTTATTGTTGCTTAAGAAACAAGATGGAGGGTATATTTTGGATAACATAAGGCCAATCGCCTTGACGTCAAATCTAGTGAAAATAATTGAGAGAATTATCCATACTCGAATCAATGATTTTATTGACGAGAGATCAATTCTAAGTCCCTGTCAAATCGGGTTCAGGGCTGGGTGTTCAATTTGGAATGCCCATGTTGATTTAGAAAGTCGTATACACTTAGCACGACTACGTAATGAATATGCGGCTTTAGTTACTTTAGACATCGCTAAAGCATATGATACTGTAGAACATGGTATTTTATAGGTTCGATTGGAATATCTAAATTTTCCGGCATACATGTAGCGTGGATTCGGAAATTCCTTGTGGACAGAAAATTTTATTGTTTTAAAAGCGGTTTTTCATCGACTACCCATACACAAACGAGAGGAATACCGCAAGGCTCAGTGCTTTCCCCGGTGCTATTTAATATACTAATGAGCACCATTCGACGACACGAGGACATAACAACTTATGTGTATGCTGACGACATCGCGTTCTTTGCAACGGCAGATAATATCCAGACTTTATATGAACGGATGCAGACTTACCTTAATACCCTGGAGATCTGGCTCGATCACAATCACTTTTTGCTTATCCGAGTAAATGTGCCCTTCTTGTTTTTCCACTGCAATGCCCTGTGCACATCTCACTGAGTTACCATTATGAGGACATACCACAGGTGGAGTCTATTAAGTACCTTGCGGTAATTTATGATCAATCCCTTAACTGGCGACCCCACATCGAATATACAGCTGGAAAAGGTGGTGCGCGTGCTGTTGGCATGTTGCGTAGGCTAAGCAACTACCGCACAGGTTTGAGAAGAGACACACTATTAATGATCTATCGCATGTACAGGGGTGGTCAAAAATTCCCAGCCCGCAACGCCCGGCCGCGGAGCAGCAGCTCGCTGCTATCGGGGCGCTGCCATCACAATCACGCCTTGGCGCACGCTGGTGTCCAGCGTGCGCATGGTGGGGGGGGGGGGGGTATCCCTCTCTCATTGTTGCTCTCCTTGATAAGGCTCCGACGGTGTGGTATGCAGCGAATTGGCCTGCGCAGACGGCTGAGAGAGCCACCGCAGTGAAAATGGAAGTTAAATGCACGATAATATTTCCAAGAAGTCCAAAACCACGGTAATGTATATGGTGTCTAGCTAAATGTGGCCGCAATCGTGATGCGTCAGTTTTCCGGAAGACTGCCGCCTCGCTACACGCTGCACGGTAGTAAAAATTGAAGAGCGGTGGGTGAGGGAACATGACGCACCAAGTTTTATACGTCGGTTTTTTTATCAAGAGAGCGAGGAAAGGAGAGAGATGCACCCCCCTCCCCCCCCCACGCACACGCTCGACGCCCAGCGTGCGCCAAGGCGTGATTACGATCGCAGCGCCCCGATAACAGCGAGCCGCTGCTCCGCGGCCGGGCATTGCGGCCTGGGAACTTTTGACCACCCCTGTACGTTCACCCTATCTCGGAATTTGGCTGCGTACTATTCTCTGGTGCCCCAGCCTATAAGATACGGCCTTTAATTCTTTTGGAAAGGGAAGCGCTGCGCTTATGCCTCGGCCTTCCTAAAACTGTTTCTAACAACGTTCTGTATCTAGAATCGAGGGTTCCTACTCTTTCGTGCCGGTTTCGCCTTCTGACTGTTCAGACATTCTTAAGAATTTACGAGTCACCACTACGACAATCAGAAACAGCTTTTATTTCCAATCCCGAATTATTTTTTGGGGCTAGATGGCTGCGATTTCACACACCCCAAAGTATATTTGCACAACGTTTACTGGACCCTTTGAACGTACATATCTGCGATATAACCCCGCCTCGTGATAATTCGTACCCTGTGGATATTCAATTTGATGATATTTTTTCTAATAATGCAAAATTACTCCCCCATCATACTTTAGACGGTTTATTACAAGAACACCTGCAGAGCATTAGCACTAACATTATTATTGCTACAGATGCATCACAGTGTGACGAAAAGTCAGGTGTTGGTATATTTAGCCCGAATTTGGACTGGTCTTATTCCCTTCGACTACCCGACTTCATACCCGTTTTTGTGGCGGAATTTCTGGCAGTAGTGCTCGCATTGCGCAGCGTTTAAACTCGACAATTACATCTGCCGTATAATCACAGATTCCCTATCCCTCTGTGCTGCACTTCTGCTGGGGTTGACTCCCACGTAATAAAGCGTTCCGTGCCTGTGTACCCATGCATTTGAGGAAAAGTTCGCTTAGTTTGGGTTCCTGGACATAAAGGGTTGCTCCTAAATGAAATTGCCGTTCCTTAGCGAATTCGTTGATTATGGACCGATTTTACCTTCTTTTCCAACATCCCTTATGTGACGCCTGCGCGATTTCGCAGGGCGTAGCATTATTCGAAGTTGTTGCAGACACAGCACTCACAAGTTCCACAGAATATCGGCACTTATTATATCCATGGCGAAGGTCATTTTGTCAAATCGTAAACTGGAAGTGTCAATTACGAGGCTACGATGTCGTGTACCGAGGCTAAATTTCTACCGACACAGGTCTGCTCAGGCACCTTCTCCCCTGTGCGCATTCTGTGGTGAGCTGGAAACAATTGATCATTTCTTTCTGACCTGCAGGCGATATACTACATCACGAAAAACCCATTTGGAAAGACCTTTACGGGCTATTGGTATGAATTTATCTGTGCCTGTGCTTTTGTCTTTTGGAGCCTCTATTTCTGGGTTCTCCAATGCGAAGGTTTGCGTGGCTGTGAGGGATTACCTCAATGAAACCAATCGGTTAACTAGATAATCTATATTACTATTCTTCTTTGTCAACACATGTATACATTTAAAAAATTCGGGCATTGATTTATTTTATTTCATTATTGTTATTTCTTTATTTATTTTTCATATTTGATCAAGTGTCAAAATTTCCTATCAAATTTATAATTTTTCTATTCTGTAACCTCCCCTCTAAAGAATTATAACATTTATAAAACCACTCATGTCTTGGCCAATCCCCCACAGTGGGTGTGAGCCAAAGTTGCAGGTGAACAAGAACAAGAACAAGAAAGGGCACTGTAGGCAAACCACGCATGAGCCAAGCATCGGTGCTATCTATGCAGTGAAACACGTGCATAAATCTAATTCAAACTCTACGTCTGTATCACTGAGGTCACTTATGCTCCGATTACATTTATATTTGTGTCGCTAAACATGCCACTTGCCTTTCCGCGAGTGCTATAGATGCGGAGCTAGCGCATGCGCCAAACTTCCCCGACATCATACAGTAAGCTTCAATGATAGTTCTTCTGTTTTTGTCCTTGCTGTGCGCCACAATGGAAGTGTCCCTGAAATTTGGGTTACATTTACAATCAGAGCAGTGCTGAGCGAGATTCCCTTCGATTGCAACCCTACTGTAGAAATTGCGTGCTGGACGGACTGAAAGACGATGAAGAGGAGAAGTGGGTCTGAGGCTGGACTTCTTGAACTGTTCTTACGTACGCCATGTTGGGACGGTATCGCGCAGTGCGCTAATAAAGGCTGCAAAGGAGATTTCCCACAACATTTTGGTGCCGAAGATCGGGAAGCCGCGGCCTTCATCCCACGAGCTGTCGCTTCCGATCTGGGACTTCTTCTTACAACCAGACCGTCATGGAGCGTGCCAAGAACAAGCGGGCTTCGCGTCGATCCCAGAGTGCGAGGATTGTGATATAGGTAAATCAGCTCGTACAGTCAGACCAGTTCGAGCTCTCGACGCTTCACGTCCTCCACAGCCGGTTAAAGACGGTCCAGACAGAGTTAGCTGCTCTGAACGCCGAGTTGGAAACCTTCCTGACAGACGAGCAGGTGGCAGAAGACTACGATTCCGTTATGGAATATGAAGACGCTGCTACCAGCGCTTTGGCCCTGCTCGAACACCACATGAACAGGCTCAAGGTCTCCTCACCGGCTTCGACGGCGCATCCGCCTGCAACCACTACTGAGGAGCACCCACCAGCGACCTCGGAGAGGGAACCGACGCGACCTCAACGTGAGGTTGGTGCACGATTGCCCAAGTTAGAACTTCTGCGCTTTGACGGCAGTTTAACTCGATGGCAGCCGTTTTGGGACATGTTCCGGCACTCCGTGCACGATAACCCCAACTTGTCCAACACGGATCGGTTCCACTATCTTGTGTCGTTACTCGACGGAGCCGCTGCTCAAGCCGTCGCCGGAATTCAGGTCACAGGTTCATCTTACCGCGACGCACTTGAAATATTAAAACAAAGATTTGGGAACGCGAAGCTAATCGAGCACAAGCACATGGAGAGGCTCCGCACACTAAAACCCGTCAGGTCGTCGAGCGACGTATCAGCCTTGCGGAAGCTGTACGACGAAGTAAAGTGAACCAGAGAGGACTCGAGAACCTTGGAGTTAGCGCAGTGTCATACGCAGCCATGCTGAGCGAAGTACTGTTGAAAGTTATCCCTGCTGACATAGTAGTTGACTACTATAAACAGGAGAGCAGGGAGTCAGGTTCAGTTTCAAGTGACGCCTGCAGTACACAATCTTCGCACGAGGAGATGGGGCGTTTGCTGCACTTTCTTCGGATCGTAAGTGGAGTGCCGTAAGAGAAGCGCGCAGATCTCGATTCCAGGGTTCATGAACACTCGTAGCGATGTTACTCAGAGCTCCCAAAAGCCATGTCCGCCTCCGTCTGCCAGGGTGCTTCATAACAGGACAAACGTTCTTCTTCCGCGCCCTGCGTCTTCTGTCCGGCAACCGACCACACTACTGAGGAATGCACTAGCCACCTCAGCGTAGCAGAGAGCGCAATTTGCTCACAGCGGATGGTCGTTGCTACAAGTGTACTGCAAAAGGGACACCTGGCACGCGATCTTCTGCAACACGTTCTTCTGCCGCCGCAGAAGAACGTGTTGTTGGGCGAGTTGGTGCTTGCTGAATGACATAATGCAGCGCTAAAAAACACACACACCACAAAGTAGGAATAGGAACACAAAGTAAGTCCCGTCGGTTTGTGTTCCTTACTTGTGGTGTGTGTGTTTTTAGCGCTGCATTATGTCATTCTGCCGCCGCAGAGTACAATGCAAAGTATGCAAACGTCGTCATGCATCTACAATGTGTACCGCGGGGGCAACTGGAAATACTTCTGACGCTGCTATGCATGTTGCTACGAACGGCGCAACTGCTGGACTTAACGCCGAAGTTCTCCTCCAGACGTTTCGTGCGTGGATGACGACAACGACACGATGCTGTTACATACGCGGCGTTTTCGACAACGGCAGTCAGAGAACGTTTGTACGAGAAGACGTTAGTAAGAAGCTGAGGCTAACGCCGATACGGGAGATCGATTTGGTGATCAGCACATTTGGACGAGGGCGATCCGAACTCACCCTACGTGCAAAGGTCGTCAGCTTCTGCTTTGGAACCAACACGACAACACATCAATACAAATGGAGGCTGTTGTCGTTCCTTTCATCTGTGACGACATGATCGAAGCCCCAAAAACAAACAAATTTCTGCAAGTCATTGTAGCAGAAGGCAAACCATTAGCGGATGCAGTTGTTTTCCCGAGCGTCACTTGCGAACCAGGGGTAAGTCTTCTCATTGGATCCGACCAGCTGTGGAAGCTAATGCCCCAAAATAGCGAAGTACGGTGGGACTCGGATACCAGAGCGTTAATCGCCATTAACACGAGAATGGGGTGGACTCTCCAAGGACCGTCATCCGCCGTTTGTCCCTACAAACCAGCCAATATACCTGCAGCAATATCTGCGTGCTGCGAACAGACGTGCACGAGAAGGAGGACATCCCTTACTCCTTACAACGGTTTTGGGAGCTGTATGCCATTGGTATTGTTGAAGAGCCATTTCTGAAGCAAGACGACGTCGTCCTAAGAAGGTTCACTGACACAATCAGTTTCCGAAATGGGCGTTATGAAGTGGCGCTACCTTGGAAATCGATAGAGTGCAACTTGGCTGATAATCGCAAAGTCGCCATTTCACGATTGCACTCTTTAGTACGCAGGCTTTCACAGAAGAAAGAAACACTCGAAGCATATGACAATGCTATTAGGCAGTACGAGAAAGACGGACATGCCGAGATGATCGACACTGATAACTTGACACCAGAACAGGTCTACTATATGCCTCATCATGAAGTGATCCGCGAAACTTCTACAACGACAAGACTCCGAGTTGTCTTCGACGCCTCTTCCCATAGAGCAGGGGAACATTCTTTGAATGATGAACTGGAAAAAGGGCCAAACCTTAACGCAAACCTTCTCAAAATGCTTATCTCGTTCCGTTTGGAAGTATATGGCATAACCGCCGACGTGCAGAAGGCGTTCCTACAGATTTACATAAGACCTGAAGATCGAGACGCACTTCGTTTCCTTTGGTTCGAGGAGGTGCCTTGTTTGGGGAAACCACTACCAAGAATACAAGAAACAAGAATGACTAGAGTGCCGTTCGGAACAACGTCGAGTCCGTTTCTTTTGGCTGCTACTATGCAGTACCACTTTAACCACGTCGCACCACTGCACATGTGTTGGATGCCAAGACACGCAGTGGTAAACCTATCTTGCCATTTGAGTCTAATCACAACGAAACTTATAAAAAGAGGCATTGCAAAATCGTGCATGATGCAGGCGAATAAAAAATCATGTCAGCACAGAACGAGTGAAAGCATGAGCTTGCAAATAGAGCGCTTAAAAAAGAGTGGTTATCCAAACGGGCTTCTGTCGGCAGTGGCAGAATGCTGCCTAAAAGAGATTATTGCACCGGGAAGAAAAAGGAAAGAAATAAGAATCCGGTGGTAGTGTTGCCGTACTTGCACACCGTAGCGCATAGATTAAAAAAGTGGCTTCCCGGTATGGTGTGCAAGTGGTATTCTCGGCGCCCAAAAAGCTGGTAGGCTTGTGTAGGAAAGTCAACTCCCAGAGTAGTGAAGGCGACGCCCGAGATGCAGAATGTGGTGTCAGACACGTCAAAAAATTGTAGAGTGCAAGGTAGGAGTTGTATACAGGATTCCTTTAACCCGCGGGGCATCTTACGTTGGGCAGACGACAGGTGCCTGAACAAAAGGCTTCAGGAACACAAGAATTTGTGTAGTAGGGTTGCAATCGAAGGGAATCTCGCTCAGCACTGCTGCTGATTGTAATGTTAACCCAAATTTCAGGGACACTTCCATTGTGGCGCACAGCAAGGACAAAACAAGAACTATCATTGAAGCTTACTGTATGATGTCGGGGAAGTTTGGCGCATGCGCTAGCTCACCATCTATAGCACTCGCGGAAAGGCAAGTGGCATGTTTAGCGACACAAATATAAATGTAATCGGAGCGTAAGTGACCTCAGTGATACAGACGTAGAAGTTTGAATTAGATTCATGCACGTGTTTCACTGCATAGATAGCAGCGATGCTTGGCTCATGCGTGGTTTGCCTACAGTGCCCTTTCTTTCGTATGTTAGTCTTTTCTTCCTCTCCTTTTTGACCTTCTTGTTTCAATAAATTCAGTTGTTAGATGCGCTTCAGTCTGTGTTGTCCATGTTTTTTCGTCCTCAACTTTGGCAGCGCTAAAAAATTTTTTCTACATCATGGCCGCCTGTACATTCTAGCTCGTTGCTCGGCCGGCGCGCGCCCTCTTCGTCCTCTTGTTAATCGTCTGCTGGCTCCCCGAGGACCGTGCAACCCGGCTGATTAGCTAATTGGCTGGTCGGTATAAACCTAGCTAATGGAAGCCAGGACATCCTATGACCTAGCTAATTAAGCCAGGTCATGCTAAGTCCGAGGCAATTAGTTAACACCTTACGAGAATAATGCTAAGAAGCCGTGTAAAGCTAGACTGGGCTAATTAAGATCCTGCTAATTTGCACTTATTCGTGGTGCGCTAATTAAAACAAATTTAATTAATTGTTTACTCACTAAGGCCACGCTAATGTAGATCGCGATAATCAGGGTTATGCTAATAGCTCCGTGGTAAATTGAAATATTGCTCAATTAGACTTGAGTAATTAATTTTCGAATTAATTCAATCATACCAATTCGGATGGAACTATTCAATATCAAATTATTTAAGATCTAGGTAATTAACACATCAATATTGAGGCCGAACTGACGTGGTGTTCACTCCGAAGCAGACCGATCAGACTAGTAAACAAGCCACGTAAGCTGGAAGAAGCTAGGTGATCACAACCTCCTCCGATGGCTCCAGCCTTGCACAACTAGTGCAAGCTGACCAAATTATTTTATATGCAACGAAGCGGCTGCTTAGCGTCCACCGCATGAAACGCTTGACAGTCACACCGGCACTATGACCAAGGTATATGTAAACTGGTAGCGTAACTTCCGTAGAAGCCCACGTGTCAAGCCGGTGGCTAGTTGTTGCAACAGTCGCCATCTATGTGAGGAGGGGACAAACAGAATTTAAAAAAAAAGAAAAAGATGACGTCACAACCGGAAGCGGAAATGACGTCACGTTTTAACGCGATGGGCGCGAAATTATGAAATTTTTTGACAGGGCGCCGCTTCTTACTTTTTTTTATAGCTACATGTTATTTTTCTTATCACTATGACGGCTCCATAATGGAAGCCTGCAAGATAACGGGAAGACGAAAAAGACAGATTTGATAAGTAAGGTGTATTTTATTAGCGAAATATTGCAGTTGAACAGGATATTACCCCAAAATATATAACACAGCGCCGCGCCTCTCGCGCAAATCAGAAGTAGCATAACAATTCAACCTTGGTGCACGCTGTGATGGTGTAATGTGGGCCCAGGATCCGAAATAATTCAACCGGCAGTCAGGTGATTCTGTACACACAACACAGATTTTAACACAACCGATAACTCTGACGATTCACACACAACACACTACAGCATTCCTTATTTACATCCTAAACGTCCTACGCGCCTCGCACACAAACTGTCCTACTCGCCGTTATGAACTGTTGCCGCTGCGGCGAGGTCGGTCGTCACCGGTACTCCTTGGGCAGTCAACAGTCGCGCTGCCTTGACCGTGGCGAGGTGGTAGTGGTGGTGATGATGGCACTGCAGGCCGGTAGATCACCAGGCCACTGCAGCGCAGGTTAGCTGCCCGTCGCCAACATGAGCCGCGGCCACCTCGTGACACCACTCGGGCCCCAGGACCTCAGGCCAGGAACAGACTAGGCTGCCGGTCTCTGTGTCAGCACCGGGCACAGAGCGGGAATCAGGCTCACCAGGTCCACATGGCTGCCGGACGCCTGGTTAAGCGATGTCGCGACCCGAACCGCCGACCAGCGGCTGCCGTTCCAACCGTGTCGCGCTCCAACTCCTCGAGCCGCACGCCCCGCTCGCGCTTCCTTTTCGTCGTCTTCCCCTCCAAGGCGTACCGCAGAGCAGAACTGTCGTTCCCTCTTCGCCCCGTCACGGGCCACACAATCCACATCATCACACACACAAACCTTGCACACGTGTTGCTCTTGCATCCGTAGACAGCGCAGCGTTTCTTCGCGTAGCGTGGCGGACTCATCGTCCCGAAGGGCGACAGCACGCCAGCCGTGCGCTGGCAAAACACAGTCACTGAAACGGTTCCCGATGGCTGCGATGGGCTATATTACCTTCTGCCAAGTACCACGACTAGAAAACAACGCTTATGCGAGGAAATCACCTACGGACGACAGGCACACACCTACTGCGCAAAAGCGAGCGACGCCATTTGCATCTCAAAATGCGCAATACCGTTGGCCCATGTTACCAGACTGCCTGCATGTGCCCGCTGTTTCTGAAAATAAACGAAAAAAAATTGGCCACTCAACCACATTCCCAAGACTAAAGTTTGATTAAAGTAATCTACTAATTTAATTCATGACAAATAAATTTAAAACTAATGAAAATAAACGATTAATTAATTTTTTGTTTTCATTATCGCCCGCACCGGCCCTTGTCCCCCCCTCACCTAGTAGCGCTTTAATCGTCACGCGGGTGTTGATGTTTGTCGCAATAGGTTTCCGACCACTTTTCGTTCCGACTTTCGCGACCTATTTAGATTGACCTTGCTATGACAGTCACGAGTAGAACTGGGGCCTTTTCAGAATCAACGAGTTTGTACCCGAGTTCGCGCGTCAATCAGTTTGACAGACGCCCGCGGCGAAGACCGGTTCCGCCCACCGCGTTTGCTCTTGGTGAGGAGCAGTCCTCACGCCGCAACGCCAGCGAGCGGCACGATTCATCTATGAGCTTAATGGCACATACTATGCACACGGTAAATGTAAGTGGTAGCGAAACTTCCATAGAAGCCCATACGTTCAGAAAACGGCGGCTCATCAGCTGCTCATGGGGCTTAGCACCATCTGTGTGAAGAGGGAACACTTCCGGCGGAACAAAAAAAAATAAATCGGACGTGACGCAGTATCCTGGAAGCAAGTGACGTCATTTTGTTAGCTCTGCTAACAAAATCTTCATCACCGCTCACGATCATCACCATTTTACCACTTACGCGCCGCGCCTCTCGCGCAGCTAATGCTCAGAGCTCGAGGCGCGAGCAGAAGAACGAGCTAAGGCTCCGGGGGGCTGGACGCCGGCAGCCGCTGCCGCTCTGCTTGTACCAGGGCCTTCGAATAAAGTGGCGAGACTTCGGCACGGCCACGTCGGCCGCATTCACGTCTCTCTCTCGCTACAATTGGTGACCGGAGAACGGAGAACACGCCTTTCGCCGAGCGGCCTCCTGCCATGCTTCCGCGACTCTGCCCTCCAGTTCCGCCGTTTCACCCGGCCTACCCCCGAGCGTGGTTTATGCAGCTCGACGCCTGCCTCGCGGTGAACGGCGTCACCGCACAGCCACTGATGCAAGACATCCTGCTTGACGCCCTCCCAGCTGAGCTGCGTCATCTGTCCGCCGCGTCGTCATCCAGCCCGCAGCCATAGGACGACCTCTGCGCTGCGGTGCTGGCTCGCTACGGCGAGACGTACCGCCCGCTACCGGGGACCCGTGAGTTCCGGGTTTCCCCTCCGCCAACGCGAGCGGTACCACCCGGCCCGCCGCCCTCCCATGACCGCGACTTACCTTCCCCGGCTACGTCTCTTTCCACCTCTCGTCCGGCCACCAGCGCAGTGGTTCCCGCGCCGGACGACCAGCCCGACGATGTTCAGGTTCCCACGCCCGAGGTTCCCGCACCCGACGACGTTCTTGCTGCCATCGACCAGTCTGCCACGAGGTGCGTTTCTTCGACGACCTCGGCCGACGGTCCATCAGGCATGCCCGCCATCCGCCCGTCGCCCCTGTCCTCGCCGGCTCACGACACGTCCCTGACCTCGGCTTCCACCCTGGCTACCTTGCCGCCCGAACTGGAAGCTGACACGGACAACCTCTCGCCCACTGTTCGCCCCTCGCTCGCGGAGGTTTTGCCTTTGACGGTACCCGAACACGACCTTTCACCGACTTCTAAGCTCTGCGCCTTTTGTTCGTGGCAGCAGCGACCAGCGTCGCCCTCGACGTCTACCGCAGCAGACGTTCGTGCCCCTTACCAACTTCGGCCGCACTTGCGCGACGCTGCTACTATGACGGAAGCGCCTGAGGACGACATGCCTGCTGGTTCGCCAATGGCAGAGCAAGCCGCACATGTGACGCCTGCCACGTCGACCGGCTTCCAGCATCCTGATCAGCGCACGAGCCTCCTGTGCCACCTGCAGAGGGTGCTTCAACGCGCACAGGTGCATCATCCGAGCCTGCAGCGACTACGCCTGCTCGGTGTCACCGCAGATTTGCTCCTGAGCCCTTGACACAGGACGCCGCCCACCTGACATGTGGCCACTGTGCAGGCGCGCTGTGCCGACATCCGCGTCAGCGCTGTGCCCGCACAGGAAAGACCCATCGCAGCAGCTACTCGCCGATGGTTGCTCGTCGTGGCTTCACTGCGCCATTTCGCACTGTTTCGCGCACATCGCCCGCACCGGCCCTTGTGCACCCGCCCTCAACTCCATCTGCCAGCCGCGCTCACTTGCGCCAACAGGTCCGCTACCGAAAGACCCCTTCATGTCGTCGTGGGATCCGCCTGGGCACGACACCAGCGTACTTTCGGCTAGTTCCCCGCCCTCTAGGCTTCTCCCAGAGCCGCCTGCCAGAGACCCAAGGGTTCCCGATAGTCCTTCACCGTTGACGACCTGGACTGCCCACGGACATTCTGTCTCGCGTCACCAGCCTTGTATATACGCCCCCATAGTTTTTCATTTCGGCTTCATTTCTGCGGGGGGGGGGGGGAGTAATCTGTAGCTGCATCTTCATCACCGCTCACGATCATCATCACCATTTTACCACTTACGCGCCGCGCCTCTCGCGCAGCTAATGCTCAGAGCTCGAGGCGCGAGCAGAAGAACGAGCTAAGGCTCCGGGGGGCTGGACGCCGGCAGCCGCTGCCGCTCTGCTTGTACCAGGGCCTTCGAATAAAGTGGCGAGACTTCGGCACGGCCACGTCGGCCGCCTTCACGTCTCTCTCTCGCTACAGTTGGCATTAGTGCGAAATTTGATATAAAAGCAGTTTTCGTAGGGCCCTGATCGCAAAGGATTCGCGCTTAGGCGAGCCGACGAGTCCTTGTCGAATGCGCTTCAAGTAAGCGCCAGCTAAACTATACGACTGATGACTAGAAAGTGGTGTTTAGTGTACGGCAGTTTAGTGTCGCCTTTGTTTTTACTATGAAACTTTTCTTGGAACTTAT
This sequence comes from Rhipicephalus sanguineus, assembly GCF_013339695.2. NCBI lineage: Eukaryota > Metazoa > Arthropoda > Arachnida > Ixodida > Ixodidae > Rhipicephalus > Rhipicephalus sanguineus. Next base: position 214,597,916 of record NC_051176.1, on the reverse strand, counting down.
ATCCGGCGTTTAGTGCACAGAGGGAATAAAGCAAGCAGCAGCGTAGCTCTTATATATGCAGCGTTGCTGATTTGCTTTGCACATACGCAAGCTCCTTGAAGCATATTACTTTTGCGTTTCAATTCTAACATGAAGAAATGACGCCTAGTCACCACGTGAAAATTAGGACAGTTCAGTTTTATTAAATCGCCACAATAACGCAATTTTATTACATGCACAAAATGTGCATCGTTTCCAAGTGTGGTAATAACAAAAAATGCGCAGACACTAAGTGCATTATTTTTTGCATGCTCAGATAAATTACCGCTACAGCATGCGAATTGTAGCGCGACAGATAACTTAGCAATCTGCTGACCGATAACAGAAATAACACTAGTCCCTGCTTGTTCGCGAAGGAAACCGCGCCGCAGGAATACTGATTCTGGAAAATCCAGCGAGCACAGTACTCCAAACAGTTGCTCCGGTTTCTTATCTAGAAGACATGGGTCGCTAGGCGTACGTATGTCGCTAACGCATCCTTGCACAACACATCCTTTCCGCGGATACTGAGGCAAGCGCTTGGCTTTAAGTGTTATCCGCATCGTACCGTTGACCGTTGGACACTGTACTCAACACGTTCACCAACGATGAAACACACCTCACAAGCCCGCGCGCAGCGAAAATTAGATTCTCACCACAATAATTCCGAAAAGGCATGCAAGTGCGGAACGCGTGAATGGGCGTGTCGTCTCAGGTGAACTTTACGAGCACCCCTTTCAATGCACACACATGGGCTGCACTGAATAATAATAACTTGCGCCCCCTCTTCAGAGGGCGCTAAGTAAAAAGGTGTTTCGTAATATATAAACACTATCTTAAATTCCTTGCTCATTGCACCTACATAATATTGCTGAGGAAATAAATATGTGATTTCTGAAACATAAGAATTGCGTCGCCCTTGAATAAAACTTAGTTTTGAGCTATTAGTGTTTGTTCCCTACACACCTAGTCGCGCTTCAATCACAGTACCCATAACTCCCCTTGCTGATGTCCCTGACAATCGGTTCTGAACCGCTTTTCGCCCGAAGCTTCGCGACCTATTTGGATCAACCTTGCTATGCACACACGCACGAAGAACTAAGGGTTATGTCATCACGTGGCTACGATGTCTCGCATTCAATTTCACCGCGCTCACGACGTACCACTCACAGCCGTGAAGCAAGCGTCCCTCGTGGCGTCTGCGGCGAGAAATCTCACTATTTACTTGTTAGTGTACACGTTGTTTCTACCGATACGTTACTGCAGGAAAATCTTCGCGCATGTAATGTAAGTGGCAGTAACCTGTCCATTTATTTATCTGTAATGTTCGAGAGAAGCGAAACGAGCTGCACGAGACTGCTGCGTGCCCACCCTTGTTGCCTTCGAGAGTGGAAATCTCCGTGCTGCCGGTGGAAATAAAGAACTTGCCTGAAAGAAGACAAACGCCCAAGAACACGCCTGTGGGAGGCGCGATGCTCATTGGGCAAAAAGATAGCGCGACAATCACGCTCACAACGCTGCACTGTTGCAGTGTTGACTGAGTGGCGGCGCTGACGCGTGCGCACACGGTGTTTGTTCTCTTGAAAACCGTCGCAAGTGCCGCGCATGCGTTTGTGACGCCGAGCTCGTTCTTATAGCCGTTTTTATCAACGCTGCTATCGCGCGCTTCGCACTGTCTTCCTATCATGACCGCGGCAGTGCGAGCTCGGAGCAAGCTCGTGTTCCCGAGAAGCTCGGGCCATCCTGCATTAGAACTCACAGCGCTTAATGAACACAAACACAAAGGGCGAGAACGGCGACGGGCGCTGACTGGCAACAGTTGGTTTATTGTGCGTTAACATATATAAAGAAGGCGAGAAGAAGAAGTCAGGGGGAACATGGGAGGAAAAGGAGTTATGCGCATGGTGTGACGATGACATTAGACCAAGCTGGGCAGAGATACTCAGAAAAGTATTCCGGAATACAGATCGAGATACATAAACTGAAGCCTAAAATACAGATACTGAGATACAGTTGCTTTAACGAACGGGATATTTCGGAGATACTTTTCCAACAAGACGAAAAAAGTTTCCGGAATACAGTTACAGCGATCAGATACTGGAATACTTTTTTTATTTCAAGGATGCATAAAGTTACGCGCACGAAACGTTCAGTTCATTTATTTATTAGAGTCCCTCAGCGCCATTAAGACATTGCAGGGGAGGGGGGGGGGGCGGAAAAGTCATAATTAGTAATAATGACATAATTACAAGTATCAATTGCAAAAACAGTACACTCTTTAACAGCACATAACAAGATGGCACCGAAATCGACATACTTGGCGAACAAACTAAGCTTCAAATAGCACACTTTAGGCAAATCACTCGAATCACTAATGAACCGATCTGCTTTGCTGAGAAGGTTGTGTGTAGGCTTCTCAAATGGGCTGTCTCCTAACAGCTCGGTTCGCCTCAGCACACTCACGTAAGAAAGAAAGTCTACCGCTGAAGGCGAACACAAATTCGTTTTAGTGAATAAATACCGCCTTCATAGCCGGATTGCCCTGCAGCGTGAGAATGCATATCCCCTCGGGTCATCTAGTATCGAAACACTTCCGCCCTCACTTGGGTGTTCTGACTGTTCAGAATCCGAAGACGGTACCCATCTTCGGAATCTAGCCGTCTGTCCCTGTCGGCTTCAATGAAGCTGCACCACCACCGACGCTACCGCACCCATTTCAGAAAGTCGCAACAGGCGAAGTCGGCTCCGGCGGTGGGGAGCCTCTACCACAAAAGACCGTTTCACGATGTAATCAATTAGGAACGCACCCTGACATGGAGAGGTGGCTGAAAGCGCGTCAAAGATAGCCATCTTCTAGTCACTTCCGCGCGACTCGGGAACTGCTTTTGGAGTGCCGCCGCTTTGAAAACGAACGCACGCGAAGCATTGCAAAGCCTTTCTAAGGCGGTATCCGCGCGGGAGGTCGCGAAGTAATGGCTTGCCACTCGAAAAAAATTAGGCATGCGACTGACCTGGAGACAGCGATTTCGTCGGCAGAGGCGACAACATTGCCCCCGCGATTCTGCCGTCTGCGGCGTCGGGCACTTTACCATATGGACCATCGTGCTTGGGGGAAACCATCGCAGCCCTTCTCTCGGCGACCGGCGGCGCGCCTTTGCTTCTCTTGGCACAAAAAAAAAAAAAAACTATCCCCCATTGGAAACACGCCTCAACTCATTTTTAACGAGATACCCGTGTCCTGCATAGTATCGCGATACAGGCAATACATCGTAAGTATTTCACTACTGGATACAAATACAGTTTTCAAATGTATCTCGTACAGAAATACAGATCTCAAAAGTATCTTGAAATACATCGGATACTTGTATCGATACTGCCCAGCCCTCATTAGACCAAGATGCTTCTGATTATGCCTGAGATATTGCAATTTCTTGTCTGTTAGGATTAGCGACTGGTCATTGACACAATCCGCGCCTGTGCAACTGATGGCGTACGGTTTCAAATATTCACGTGCCGGATTGTGCTTGTATCGGCGCAACACTTTGGCTTTTTTCAGCAGCGGAGAGCACCCACGTTGCGCAATGGATAGCTAAATGCTACCGTGCTTGTTCTTGACGTTGTTTGCGTGCGCTCGTAGACGATCATTGAGATATCCTCCCGAGTGGCCGATGGTACGATCTGCCACACGTCGTGGGGAATTTCATCCACTATCTCCTTTTTTTTGCACTGTACAAAGGGAGCAGCGTGATTCTTCTTGCAGGATTTGGAGTCGGATAGATTTCCGTTGACGAGTTTGCACAAAGCTCAAAGTTTATTCGGGGCAGAAAACACCACACTCACTCCTGCTCTCCCAGCGGCTTTTTTTTATTCGATGCGAAACTGCATGAACATAGGGTATGGCAACTAAATTCGGTCTGTCGAGTTGAAGCCGTTCTTTTTCTTAGGGCATCTGATGTCTCGGACCAAGACTTCAATAAAGGTAGAGAGGAGGGGTTCCGGGAAATCACTAGCCTTGAGGCGCTTAAGTGGTCACTTGAAACTGCGGTCGATCTTGGTGTAGGCAGCTGCCGGAGAGGAGGTTCTTCATTACTCCGAGTGCACAAGCGCGCTTGAATGTCTTGGAATGTGCCATAGAAAAGGGGAGAAATTGCTTCTTTGACCGGGGAGCATAGGCCCAGCAGATGTGTTTGCGTCCAAGGTGGAGTTCTAGATCTAAAAATCGGATGGTGTGCATCACTTGGAAGTTATTCGTGAAGGTTAAAGCCATGAAACGTTGTCTCGAAGGCACTAAATGTGTCCCTTGATTCGTGAAGGCTGAACACCATCCGCCTTCGCTCCCCTAACAGACAAAAAATTCCGATACTCCAGGCAATAACCAGACGCATCTAGGTCTAATGTCGTCGCGACACCCATGCGCATAACTCCTCTTCCTCCCATGTTCCCACCTCCCTTCTTCTTCTCGCCTTCTTTATTATATGTAACGCAAAAATAAAACCAACTGTGGCAGTCAGCGCCCGTTCCCGTTCTCGCTCATTGTGTTGTGTTCATTAGCGCCTGCGTATTCTAATGCGATACGCGTACACAAAGAGCTCGCCTCAAACCCTATTAAAGCCATCCTGCATAGCACCCCTGGTACTGGGGTTACTTCAATGAAGAAAGGAATGTGGGTTCCTATCATTTTGGCGTTAGCACCTCGGTTTTCAAATAGCCCTTAGTTTTTTCTTGTTTGAGCAGGCCCATGCGCCCCTGGTTTTCCTATAAGATGGTGTTGGTAATAATAGCACAGATCATATGTCCATTAGTTGTGTGTAAACTTCACCCTTTGTCCTTCTTTTTCTGACTCGTTATTCATTCAAGCGGATGTGTACCAACTAACCCAGACCTACTGTGTTAATCGGATTTACACCTTACTGCCAATTCCCGGGAATAAAAGTTTGCCGTAAATTTTGCATAAGAACTATCTCAGCAGCGTTCATCATATACTACGGCATCAGAAGAGACACCTGGCACACGTTGCTTTCTTGATGCTATAGGTGCATAGTAGTTACCTAGGTTAAAACACTAAAAATCTTCCCTTGTTATCGAATATTGCACAGCGCTACGTAAACGAGGACGTATGAAAGGACACAACAAAGGCGCTGTGTGTGTCCTGTGTTGTGTCTTTTCATACGTCCTCGTTTACGTTGCGCCGTGCAAATATGTCGATTATAAATCACCAACTAGCCCATGTACCGTTCTCTGAACTTCCCTTGTTAGTGCCGACAATATTTACTAGCTTACTATCTGCTGGCTAGTAAAGGATGTCGCGAAGGAGATAAAATACGCTCTAAACTATAAATGCATAGGCTTATTAAGTGTTTACTAAGTTTATTTAAGAGCGGACTACTTTAACTAGAGAGAGAATAGGAACGAAGGAGCGAAGAAACAAGCGCAAAGACAGGTAGGTTAGCAAGTTCTTAGACGGGCTGTTACCCTGTGCTGGGGAAAAGGATAAGGAGGAGAAAAGGTGATAGAAAACAGATGTACAAAATATAGAAACAGCAAAAAGAAACAAAAAGGAGATGAGAATACGCACTGTTAAAGTGTGTGTCTAAAACCAGTTATCCGCAAGAAACACAAATAACGCTTTCAAGGTCTTCTTTGCTGAGGACGGGACTCTGTCCAGTGCCCCAATAACCTTTCTTCTGAGAAAGGGCGATTACCAACTCTATCTAACGAATCGGAGAGCTCGGCTCTTGGCGCAGTGAACTTGAATAAACGTGAAATAAACAAAGCAGCAGGTGAATTGTCGCGGGCGGAGCTCCTCTTCCACAGCCTTCGCTGGCCACAGCAGCTGCCCGGGCCTGACGCCGCGTCACTAGCTCGCTTCCCAGGAGGAGATCGGGAAGTCACGCTGCCCGCGACCACGTTCGTATTTGCTGCGTATTGCCAGAACCGACCCGGACTGGTCTCTCCGGGCAAACGTATAATATAGGCGGTAGTATTGGAGTATCTCAGCACAGGGGCATACGTCCGTGTATCTGGTCTGGATATACTGTGTGTAACTTGCAGTGTGTAGTTTCTGAACTTCATAGGAATGCATCTCCGAATGCTGCTGACGCTTACGCACAAGCGCGCGCAATCGCTCGCATTTCCCGCTCGTTGAAACTGACCTCTGTGCTGAATGCGTGAGTGCTGATGTCAAGCAGGGACTACACTCCTACTTGTGTCACAGTGTACTCAACGTGTTCGGTAAGCCCACGTGATGCGCTGTCCAATCACACAAAGATCTAACGCTGGGCTCGAAACCAAACCATGCATCATAAGCATTTCCTCGCTGATTGCTTTTCATCAGTTCCGAAATACGAGGAATATGCCGTAAAGTGACACTGCTCGCCAGCGAGGAAAAGGAGGCCCAAGTGGCTTCTCTGGACCAGGCGCCGGCGGGCTGCTGAGTACCAGTGGAGCCCTGGGCTAGGGGCCCCACCCACCTGCTTCTCAAACCCCTCTTCTTTTTTTTTATTTAAGCGTTTTTTCAATTCCCTTTTTATTGATACGTTGGTTCCTATACCTTCCGGTAGCGGAAAACAGCTTTTACCGATGACAAATTTAAGTTATTTGGAAGATTAGGTAAATCTCTAATCCACACTCCCTTTTTATTGCGCTGCAGGTCACACCCTGTCCTGGGGCCAGGCGTACCCCGAGTTGCTCACCACGTGCTACGAAGGCGACGTTCCCACTGGGGAACTCGGGCCTGTTGACCCGACGCGCAATGAAACGTACGTTTTCATGAGTCAGTTTTTCACGGAGGTCGCCCGCGTGTTCCCAGACCAGTACCTGCACCTGGGAGGAGACGAAGTCAGCTTCGACTGCTGGTGAGTATTCAGTGCACCTCCACTACAATCTGCCTCGATCCCCATACTATCGGTGTTATGTATCTCCTAATGGCGATACGATCTTTACCTAGTACCCTCCCCTGCCGTAGGAATATTAGCACGTAGAAGTGACTGTGAATAATGCGGTGATCAAAGCAGTAAAGCTCAACTGTTTACTGGGCGAACTTTGCCCGGCCATGCTGTGAACACCCGCTGTATGAGCAAGCAGCACTAGCAATAGATGTGACAGCAGCGAGCGCGATCGTCAAAAATCTGACCTTCGGTTTAAACGCTCCGGCTGCTACTTACATGTGGGTCGTGCCTTTGGAGTCGTGTGGCTGGTGGTCGTGCCAGTTTCTGAATGTGCTATCGTGAGCAAAATGAGCGGGAACACGGCAATTCGCGGCAAATAGCCTCAAACCCGACTTCGACAGACACTGGGATGGTCGCTGTCAAAAAGTCGGTGTCGACGCAAGGTCGAAGCAATGAATGCGACAGCATGAAATGGAACGCCACGCGAAGAACGGCAAGCAACTTCAAACTTGCAGCGTGCTGCTGAAACACAAATGACGCATGAAAGAACACACACAGAACGAGCGCGAACTAACTCGTACAGCTCGGCACTGGCATTGCGCAGCTCAATTCACAAGAAGGACGCACGAAACGAACGCCACAGGTGGTATACTAACAATTGTCAGCAGCTGTTACTTCTTTGCGTTGGAGCGGCACGCTGAAAATGTCGGACTATGCACAACCAACTGCCTCTACTATTGACTGTTCTAGCTAGCAGCTTACTCTTTTTGCAAATTGCGGCCACTGCGGAGAGCAGGGTGACCTTCGTGCGGTATGTATCTTGAACACAAACTTTCGGGGAAGCACAAGACGTACAAACCACCCCCTATCACGAGGTAAGCGCGCGCGTACGCGCGATCACGCCCTGTAGGGCAAAGTACAGGTGGTACATGACGGGAGGCGCGCGCGCATCGCAACTCCGGTTAAAACCGAGTGGCGCAACTACTTTAAAGCGCGCTCTCGCGCCATCTCACTGGCGATGAAAAGAGCACGCAGAGAGCCTCGGACGCTCTGCGTGCCGGCGGTAAATGCTATATATAGCTCGCCGTTAGTATGCTGAAGGAGGCATGCTCCGTATCCGAGTCGTTAACGCCGAGCGATGCGGAGCGAGGAGCCGTGGTCTGAATCCCCGGTCGGGCGCTTCAGAAACAAAATTCTGATTTTTTTTCGTGGCTTTTATGTATATAGACACATACACATGCTTGACATGACGGTGACGACGACGGCCAAAAACCAGTCGGGAGTGCCCCTATAATTCTATCGCAATAAAAAGAGGAAGAGTGGAAACATTTCGGGAAGTGGTGCCAATCCCACCAGGCATGTTGTTTTACGACACGGCCTTTATAACAGCAGACAGTCTCTTTTAGTTCAAGGTCATGCCCTTTGGTCTTTCCTCGGCACCTGCGACTTTCCAACGCGTTATGGATACAGTACTGGCCAGCTTGAAGCGACAGACGCGCCTCGTGTACTTGTACGATGTCGTGTTTGCCTCAACCTTCGACGAGCACCTCCGGCGCCTCAAGCTGTACTTCAAGCGATCAAAACCTCCGGACTCACACTGAAGCCACAAAAGTACTGCTTCGCGTACGAGGAGCTCTTAATCTTGGGCTACGTGATCAGGAAGTCTGGAGTTCACCCTGACCCACGGAAAACAGCTGTCATCGCTGCCTTTCCGCCGCCCACCGAGAAGAAGGCCACACACCAATTGCTCTGCTTGTGCGCCTATTACAGACGTTTTGTTATGCTAGCCACCATAGTTTCGTCAAGGGATTTTCACGGATCGCCGAGCCACTAACTCACTTCACGAAACCCACGAGGAACTCAAGTGGGTAATGAGACAAGTTGAAGCATTTCAAGAGCTGAAACGACAACTGCAGACGCCGCCGACACTTGCGCACTTCGACGAATACGCCGACACGGAAATCCACACCGATGCAAGCAGCCTAAAGCTCGGAGCCATCCTAGTGCAGAGGACTGACGGACTAGAAAGGGTTGTCAGTTATGCTAGCCAGTTGCTATCTAGGGCGGAAGCCAACTATTTCACAAGAGAAACGGAGTGTCTTGCCCTCATTTGGGCGATATTTATGTCTCGCCCCTATTTTTACGGCAGGCCTTTCAAAGTTCTGAGCGACCACCACGCCTTGTGTTGGATAACTAGCTTGAAGGACCCTTCAGGTCGCCTCGCACGGTGCACTCTGCGACTTCAGGAATCTAACATTACCGTCGCTTAGAAGTCCGGAAGAAAACATTCCGATGCCGACTGCCTGTCTCGTGCTCCCGTGTACCCACCGCCACAGGACTGTCACACAGATGACTGCTTCTTCGGAACCATAGGGGCCGACAACTTCGCTGAACGACAACGAGCCGATCCGGGACTCAGGGATCTTGTGGAATATTTATTTATTTATTTATTTATTTATTTATTTATTTATTTATTTATTATTTATTTATTTATTATTTATTTATTTATTTATTATTTATTATTTATTTATAGCATACTACAGGCCCATTGAGCGGCCCAAGCAGGAGTGGTTACATATACATTCAACTGAACATTACACATTGTACAAAGTTAGATCCGTGCAACAACAACAAAAAGGTGAAACAATTCGCCATGCATTGCAATACACACAACAAAGGTAGAATGTATATACACACATACAGTAGTCATAAAATACAGTAGGCAAGGTAACATGCAGTAAATACAGCAGGTATGGTTACATCGAGACGAAACGACATACTATTACGTCTATTTAATCATTTGCTCTATTAGTTCAGCACTATGCAACCATGTCAATGGAAGGGCATTCCACTCGTTTATCGTTCGAGGAGAAAATGAAAATTAAAATACATTGGTTCTGGTGCTGAGGGGCGTAAGACACTCAGCATGACGATGCCTCGTTTCTCGGATTAAGAAGGGTGATATGCATGCATCTGGATTTAAAGCTATTTTCTTGTATTTTAGCTGAAAAAGAAACTTCAGTCTCTGTATCTTACGCGGTAGCTGCAGTGTGTGGATACCATGTTCCCACATTAAAAGTGTTGGAGAGTCAGTTTTGCGATACCTTGAATAAATAAACCGTATAGCTTTTCGTCGAATCCTTTCGAGAGCATTTATGTTTTGTTTAGTATGTGGGTCCCAAAAATTAGCGGCGTATTAAAGCTTCGGTCGAATAAGTGATAAGTATGCTAATTGTTTTGCCTCAGCTGCTGCTTGTTTTAATGTATGCCTGAGTAAGCACAGTTTTTGGAAGGATGACGCACGTATGTTTGATATGTGTGAATTCTATTTCAGCGTGTTTGTTATAGTGACACCGAGATATTTGTAGTTTGTAACTTCAACAAGCGGAACTGATGCAAGCGAGTACGGAAAGGAAAGACAATAGCTCTTTCTGGTTATTTTTATCAAAACAGTATTCTGGGCATTGAGAACCATGTCCCGTCGCTTGCACCATTTATGAATTTTCTGTAAATAATAATGAAGGAGTACTTGATCCTCATAACATTTCACCTCATTAAACAGCACACAATCATTAGCAAAAAGTCTGATACAAACCGGCTCACTAATTACATCAACGAGATCATTTATGTACATAGAAAACAACAATGGCCCTAGGACACTTCCTTGTGGCACACCAGAAGTCACTGGTAGCTGCCTTGAGCAATGGCCATCAATAAACACGAAATGCACTCTGTCGCTTAAGTATGCTGCAACCCAAGACATAATAAAATCTGCCTCGAAGGCAGGGCCGCCGTTGTTTTGAAGGCAATCAAGCAAGGACCGGCGTTCTTTTTCTTGCGAAACGGCGTCCTCATAAAGAACTTCGAGCCACTTCGAGCCAACTACATTCTGGATGTGCCTTCAGTATTGCGACCAGAAGTCCTCCGGGCCCTACACGACTGCCCGGCGGCTGGACACCTCGGCCTTTCTCACACGCTCGGAAGAATACAGGAAAAGTACCACTGGCAGTGCCTTGCTGCCGACGTCGCTCACTACGTAAGGACATGTCGAGACTGTCAGCGACGCAAGACACCGCCGACAAGACCAGCAGGCTTTCTTCAGCCAAACGAACCATCTACGCCGACCGTTCCAGCAAATCGGGATCGGATGGATCTGGATGGGCCTGGATGGACAAATCGGATGGGCCTGGATGGACGCGGCGCATGCGCTACTCTCCTCCTGTCGTCTCCTTTCCTTCAAGTGTTAATATAAAGCGGCTAGGGGAGACGAGCGCTTGATAGGTGGCGCACCGAAAAAGGGCGCCTGGCGGGGAGTCGCGATGTAACTCAGCCGCTCGCATGACCTCCGCGCCGCCGGCTAATCTCGGAGGCCATGCCGCTCGCGCTCAGACGACGGGTCGCACTGTACCGCGGTGAGCGCAAGCGCGTGCGCCGTCCCCGTGCTTCATTTTGGCGCGAACAACTCGAGCAGCCATTGCGCCAGTAATACTGCTCTATGGTTTAGAAAAGAATAACTTTGTCTGAAGGCTACTTTCTCAGGAAAGCACGGGAAAACAGAGAGAAGCCCTGCAAAGCAGACTACGTCTGTGGATACAGCGCCGAAGAGACAGTGCTGTGCCGTGATGGCCGCTCTGTCGTTAACATTTTCTGGTTGCGTCCTGGGATTTGTGTCAAGCTACTGCAGGCTCACAAGCCTCCATTGATAAGTACCTGCTGCGTCGATTCCAGCTGGCCACTACCGCAATAAAAAAATTACACCATCTCCCGCTAAAGGGGACCATGAGGCGATGCGAAGCCGGAGCACTTGCACGATCGCGTTCCGTTGGCGTTCGTTGGGCATGCTACCGACCTCGCGTCGTGGAACGCGAAGAGGGACGCTACGCGCGTCGTATCTTCCATCTAGCCTGGCCGTTAATTCTCACAGGGCGAGCGGGGAACGCGGTCGACAGGCGGGCGAGAGGGGGGCAGCGTAGGAGAGGAGAGAGAAGGGGAGGGGACGCGCATGCGCTCGAGCTCATCGCGGCGTTGCGCAGGAGAGAATTTCGGCATGTCTAGCCCGCGCTTCAGAGGAAGAGTGGAAAGGGAAAGGGGAGAGGGGTATGGGAGAGGGTAAGTGGAGAGGGGAATGGGAGAGGGCGAGTGGAGAGGGGAAGGGGAGAGGACAGGGGGAACGGTGAGGGGGAGTGGAGAGGAGGTGTGTGGCGAGCGTATGCGCATGCGCAGTAAGGGTGGTCACGCCGCACACCACCACCACCGGATTGAGCTCCGCCTAACATACTTCGCATCTAAAAAAACCAAGAGGCAAGGGGTAGGTGCGCCAACGTTTTTCCGATGTGGTAGATATCTATGCCCAGCCCGCGGTATGTATGCACGCGGACGTGGATCAATCAAACCATCGCGCTAGCATAGCATGTATCGTGTCGCGCTGTTATGCTCTAGGGCGCGGATAGATTCCCCGCCACGGTGGCCGCATTTCGATGGGGCTGAAATACAAAGAACACCCGTATACTGAGATTTATGTGCACATTAAACAACCCCAAGCGGTCAAAATAATCCTGATTCCCACACTACGGCGTTCCTCATAATCATACCTGTTTGGCACGTAAAACGCCAGCAATTGTCGATGTTGATCAAACACGTTTATTAGATCTAAGCAGACACAGGCAAGTGAAAAAACTAACACAGTACGTTAGGCGAATTAAACGGCGAGTAAAAATCCAAGACATTTGACCCTTTTCTAGCAAGGCATAAATTTCGATGTCACTTCGCCGCGGCAGCCAATGCACAAAGAAGCATTACCGCATCGGCTAAGCTTCGAGTAGTCCGCTGCTTTGCTCGTGACAACTCTGTCTGTAGCACAAGTGAAGTTCAACAGAGGCATTCATCGCGTGCGTATTTCTCATAACAGTTCAGCGGCCTAGGCGAACGTGCCCCCGTACGCATTTCGTAGACAGACAGCTTTCCTTCTGCGTAACTGTTTGCGAATAATGTAGACTACTTGCCTATCGTATCATCTTCAATGCACGCGGTGGCATCAGCAGAAGCTTGGTGGTGGTCTATTCACAGCACGCTGTGGCATCAGAAGGAGCTTGGTGGTGGTCAGGTGAAAAGATTGTTACATATGCCGCATGCCCCCATAATATGTATGTTTTATTTACGACAACACACTGATTAAATTCTGCTCGTTGGCCCCGATTTCCACTGGTGGCCCTCACTATCGAATAAATCTAGCAGACACGCGCAATTCGGTTTAGAAACCAGCCCGAGGCCACTAGACAGGAGAGCAAGAGCAAAACACACTGTGCTCGACTGATTGCCGGGATGCAGCGCCGCATCCGTTTCTATTCACATGTTTTACAAGGAAAAGCATAGAAGGATAAGTACTTCCTCATTTCTACGTATTGTGGCACTTGAATGCGCAACAGTACCGCCAGCATCCTTTAGTTTTGTTTCGGCGATACGCGCCCGCATCGCCTAAACCGGTCGCCTCTCGTCCGCGGGAGCGGCTGGAGTATGCGCGCTTTGACCGCCAGGGTGGCACTGCCCACTAGAGGTGTGCAAGGGCTCCGGGTAGCCCGAAAGCCCGAGCCCGACCCGGCCCGCGGGCCGGGCTCGGGCGGGCCGACGTATTTTCACCTCGGGCCCGGGCCGGGCTCGGGCTACTTGGAGTTTTATCGGGCCGGGCTCGGGCCCGGCGCAAAGGCCCGACTCAAGCCCGAAATATAGAGAATGAGCGGGAATTGTTTTCCAGCACGCAAGCAGCGCCTTTTCCGCGACCGCCCTTTACCGCTTTTCCTTTCCATTCGCTACTTTAAACAAAAGGGGAGCAGGTAAAGCACTGCCTCTGTTGCACTTCGAGAAACAGAGAGGTACCACCACCTGAGCTAGTGACGGCGCCACGCGACAGTTCGCGTAGATATGAGTGAAATGCACGCGACAGCGACCCGACGCGGATCGCCTTCGTGCAAGCTGACGCTTGCGTGGGCATACCCCATACACGTGACGGCTTTGGCGAGCGCTCGTCCAGTGTGCTTGTTTATTCTTCGTCTACGTCTTTTTGCGCTGCTTCTATAATGCCGCGATCAGCGCCAGCGCGTGCGGGTCCCCTCCCCCTCTCTCTCCTCTCCTACGCAGCTCCCTCTCGCGCGCCTGCCGACCGCGTTGCCCGCTCACCCTGTGAGAATTAACGGCCAGGCTAGAGGGAAGATACGACGCGCGTAGCGTCCCTCTTCGCGTTCCACGACGCGAGGTCGGTATCATGCCCAACGAACGCCAACGGAACGCGATCGTGCAAGTGCTCCGGCTTCGCATCGCCTCATGGTCCCCTTTAGCGGGAGAGGGTGCAGTTTTTTCAACAATGATTTTACCTGATCAGACAGTATCCCGTCGAACTCTCGACTATCTTTTCTTGTGCAAAATATTTCAACAGTCTTGGGATGAAAAAGGGGGGGGGGGCGGGGGGGCACGCGCTCGGAATGAGGCGAAGGTGGGTTCACTACACAAGTCAGGAAGCAAGCAATCTGTCACTATTTACCGACCTATTTCTCTCACTTGTATGCCATGTAAGCTATAGTCTTGAGCATATGATCTCCTCTAATATGTCCAGCTTTCTCGAGTCAAGCTCGTTCTTTAGCAAGTCCTAGCACAGATTTAGGAAATCAGTTCTCACAGGCCGCGGGATTGAAGACTGGCCGCGCCGGCATTGTTTTCGTGTGGAGGCGAAAATGCTTGAGGCCCATGTACTTATATTTTGGTCCTCGTTAAATAACCCCACGTTGTCGAAAATTTCTGCAGCCGTCCGCTACGGCGTCCCTAATAATCATATCATAGTTTTCCGACGTTAAGCCCCAACAATTATTAGGAAATCATTCTTATGCGAAACGCAGTTCCTCTGTTTTACCCATTGCAAAACTGCTATTCTAGATCTGGGTTCATGGGTCGACTGTACCTTTTTTAACACGAAAGTGTTTTATGCCGGGGTCCACCACGGCTCCGCTGACTTATTTCCGTCACGGATATGACGTTGTAAAATATTAAGACTAACAGTGGGCAAAGAAAAAAACCAGAAGAAAAAGTTCCGCCACCGGGAATCGAACTCACGACCGCTCGTCCCGCAGCGCGCAGCGCGAAACGATTCGGCCACGGACGGCACGTTCTTCGCGATGCTAACGGCGAGCTATTTATATACACCATTTGCGGGTGGCTGTACTCAGATATCTGTTACAGTGTGTTTTCGTTATCACTAGCGAGATGACGCGACGGGCTCGAAGAGCGTATAATAATAATATCCGGGGTTTCTCGAAGAGCGTAGGAGAGCGCGCTTGAAAGGTTGTCGCTGTTGAGACGAGCGCCCGCGTCTACAGAGCGTGGTCGCCTGTGCTCACAGATCTGTGTTACAGTGTTTTCGTTATCACTGGCGAGATGGCGCGACGGGCTCGAAGAGCATAGGAGAGCGCTCTGGAAAGGTCGTCGCCGCTGCGGCGAGCGACCGCGTCTACAGGGCGTGGTCGCTTGTGCGGGCGCTTATTTCGTGATCGCGGTGGTTTGTACGTCTCGCGTGGAGAGCACGAAGGTCACTTGGCCCACTGCAGCGGCTGCTTTTGCGAAAGGAGCGCGGTGCTCACGCAGAAATAAGTTACAAATGTGACAGTTAGTTCGCTCTCATCCTGTGTATGTTCGTTCCGTGCGTCCTTTCTGCTTGAGCAGCGCGTGCATGTTTCGAGCTGCTTGCCGTTCTTCGCGTGACATAAAATTTGTTTCTGTAGCATTCATTCCATCGCCCTTGGGCGAAAGAATGCGCAAGAAACGCTCATCTACGTCATTCGTGTTCAGTGCAACGCCATTTACTGAACCGATATGCGCGGGGAACCAGTAAATGAGTGTGAGGGACGATCCCATCTCTGGTGGAGCTGTTCAAGATCCTGGCGGCCTGTGTTGATATACGGCCCTTTTGGAATGCTCTGACTGCCGCCTTTGAGTCGCTGTACACCTCTTCACATCGACCATTTGGCAGAGCGAGCGCGATGGCCACTTGTTCGGCCACCTGCGGGTTCGTTGTGCGTACCGTGGGAGCAGTTGTAGTCGAGCCGGTCTGGTCGACGACCACCGCTGCGAACTTTTACTGTCTCGATATGCTGCAGCGTCGACCGAAACTTGCACTTCTACCCACCTTTCCCAGTTGCTTCAGATGAGCTATCGCCCTCGCCCGACGACGTCCCTCATTGTGTACAGGGTGAGTGTTGCGGGGGATTGGGGCAACAGTGATGTTTTCTTGTACATGTTTTCGATATACGACGATATTTGTTTCTAACTGCATTGGGTTGAAACCCAGTTCGTTAAGTATGCGCCGACCGGCCGTCGTCGTGGACAATCTAGCTAGCTGCGATCGTTGCTGCGCTTCCGCTATCTCGGCCGCAGAGTTGTGCACGACCGAGTTAGAGTAGATTCTGGGTGTGTGTGCGTACGGGAAGCCCCAATGCTTTCTTGACGATCTTCCTGACAACAACATCGAGCTTGTCCCACTCGACCTGAGCCAGTTGTGCATGACAACGGTGTAGGTAAAGTGCAGAGCACGAACGCATTAATGAGTGTTAACAAATTTCCTCCGTAAGGCCTCTGTGTCTCCCGGAGATCCTTTTGACGAGTCAAAACGCGTTGTCAGTCTTGGCGACGATCTTCCGCAGAGCGTTGCGTTGTTGCCTTCGCTTCGTAAACATGACGAGAATCCTTATGGTGCCTACCCTCGGGATTTCCTCCACCATCACTGGTGTAAATTGTGTATGTTACTTTCTTCGACGGGTTTCCATCCCTTGGGTCGGGAGCCCCGTTCCTTCCTGTAGAGCCGGAGCTCCGACTTCGCGGGTGAGCATCTGAGTCCCGTTGGGCGCAGGTACGCTTCCACCTCGACTACTGCCTCTTGCATGGAATCTTGCACCTGGCCTTCGCTGCCTCGCAGACGCATCAAATCGTGATGTCGTCGGCGTAGATGGGTATGCTTGATGCCGTCCACGCTAGCCAGTCTGTTAGACAGTCCAATCATGCAGAGATTGAATAGCACCGAAGAAATCACCGAAGCCACGGGGACTATATGGTAAATATTGACCTCGCTCTTATCTCATAGGGCTGATGCGGCCCTACTATATCGCAAATAACACCTTGCAGTCTGCTCGCAATACCTTCATTAATACTTTACTAATCTACTTGGTCAGCGTAATTGGTCTATTAGCCTGTACCCTTGTAAGTTTATTCTTATCGTCGCTTTTTGGTATCAACGACTGTGTAAGCCCTTTTGAAAGACGAGTGGAAGGCGTCCTGCTTGCTAAGCCTCCTTAAACCACCGTTCTAGTAGCGTGGCTATCTGCGCACAGAAAGCCTTGTAAAAGGCTGTTGTTAGGCCGCAGGACCTGGCGACTTTCCCAGCGTTAAGCTGTGTTATGACCTTCTTGGAAACATTTCGGCGCGCGCACAAAAGACGGAAACGAAAGGCGAGAAGACAAACGGGCGCGAACTCACAACTAAGTTTATTGAAGGAAGTACACGAAATATATAACCCAGGGTAGCTCAAGAGCGCATGTGCGTAAAAAGAATCAAACAAACAAACAAGCAAAACATATGGAAACATAACAAAAAACACATCATGACAGTAATATTGCAGAAGTAACTACATCGTGCAGCAGATTTTAAAAGTCAAGTGCTACTCAAAAAGGTGAACTCCTTGTCAGTTAGTACAATCGATGGGTTGCTTACGCATTTATCAGCACACCTTCTAATGTGGAAAGCTTCAACGATTTCCCGAGTTATCTTGTCTTTAAGATAAAAGAAAATGTTAGTATCACACCACACAGGATGACATTGGCAGTTCCTGCAATGCTCGGCTAGATGGGAGTTATTACTATTATCCAATGACTTCATATGTTCATTAAGGCGAGTGTTGACGCATCGGCCAGTCTGACCTATATACACCCGACCGCCAACACTCGCCTTAAGGTGGCGGTCCCACTCCGGCGAACCCCCTCCGCATTTACGCATTGTTTGCGGACGCACTGTGCTCGCTGCGCTTGACAAATAAATAATAATTGTAATATTCAGAAAGCTTATGATCTCCGCTTTCTAATGACACCTGGTGTTAATGCCTGTTCGGAAGCGTTACCTAATAGCAATGAAAATAGTGTGAGCAACAAAAGGCATTTTCGTTGTACAAGCCTCCGTTGTACTGCCAGTACGGCGAAACTGTTCAACATAACAAGACCAAATTTACCGTGCCTTTAGAAGAAGTGCTATTTAAGGTTTCTATGAAGAGATATTAGCCATAAAATAATTAGTAATTTACTTACGCTCCAATGAAAATGGGCAAAATATTAAAAGTTCTTGTGAGAATATCTTTTTACTTTTCAAAGCAGAACAATAATATTTAGTGGCTGCGTATACTACATTACACTTATTTTCCATGCGAAGTTGCTTTGTGTTTCTGACGAAAACTTGATGAATTATTATTGTGTCAATGCGGCAGTTTATGGCTGTACTTGGTCACGAATTACCGATGAAGCGACAAAACTATACAAGCTGATACTGTGAACTTCTATATAATGAAGAAGCAAGGCCCTTTCTATGATTCTATGAAGAGAAAATTCCTTTATCTTTATTAGGGAAACCTGCAAGACAGCAGTGAATTTACGTAATTTTCCTGCTGACCAGTCCCGTAGAAACTCGCTTTTTTTTTTTCTTTAGACGCTAATTGCCAACGAGTATTGCACATTAGTAGATGCATATTGTGTCTTTTATCTACTTGTGCTCACTAACTTGACCACTCAGTGCGTCAAACAAAATATTTTCAATGAATCATAAGTCCACAGGCGTTTTTTGGTGGTAGCTCCATCTATGAAATGAAACATCAAGTTGCTTTATGCGAGTTCAAGCGTTCGCCAAAAGTGGCGCAATTAAACATAATAAAAACGGGTAGAGCAGGCATGAATTATATCTCCAGGCCTCATAGTTTGCTTCACTATACTCGGCGACAACTATCTTGGCATTGGAGCGAAGGCTACGGAGGCGGGGCATCCGCACATTTGGTGTTACACGCAAGTAGTTCGGCATCTTGCAGCCGATTTCAGTTCCAGTTCGGTTTCGCTTGTTCGCATCGCTAGAGCGTTTAGCACCACGTCTACATGCAGAATGGGAACATCAGTGTGCGTAGATGCATCTACCTACTGTACTGTATATTGTCACAGGGTTGTTACGTGATGAAGGCAGCAGGCAGTGGGTGTCGAAGATGAAACTCTTTATTTGGCCAAACTTGTGGGCGGGAAACGAGTCAGTCAGAGCGTCGTCCGTCAATAATTCTGGCAAGTCGTAAAGCGTGTCGGTTTATACATGTTATATCGAATGTTCCAGTGTTATCGCTGGTGGCCACGTAATCTGACTATTCGCGTGCCGCGCGCAATCTTAACCGAAAGATCTAAAACAATCGTGGCCCTTCTGGAACATCGCATCGCGGTCTGCGCGGAGCATTCCAAACAGTCTTGCGGGGTGAAGCCCGAAGACAACAAAATAAGACACATGGGAATATGATGAACGCCACCAAGCGCACACCGCAACCTGAATGCGGCGTTTGCCACATTGTAACGCGATCACGATTGTAACGCGAGGGCCGATTTAGTAGCAAAATTTGGAGGAAAAAGCTCGCATGTATTCGAATAAATACGGAATGCAAGTACCATGATGCCGCTGAATGGGTTTAGATTTACAGAGAGCTCACGCTTAATTAAAAAGAAACTGACGCAGATATTTTATCAAGCTTCGCTGGTCACACACCTCCACAGAGCGTAGTTTCTCCGCCGTAGGTGTTTCATTGCGCATGGAAGTAGCATCTAGTCGCCGCGCGTAACAAACACCAACCGTAAAAGGAGGAGGGCTTAGTGATAAACCCTTCCACTCGCCCCACGTCAGCAGGTGGGCGGTCTCATCAAGCGGCAAAGGGTTCGGTATGCAGGAAGATTGCGCGTTCGTCACGCGTTCTTAGAAACCAGTGTTCCCCGGAACGTCTTTAGTAATGTGCATCTCTTTGTGGTTCAGCTGCTCGTGTTCTGCGCGTTCCTTTGAGTGTTTCGTGCCTGTGAGGTTCGAAATTGTGAAAGGAAAGGACGCTGACAAGCCGGTGTGAATGATACGTATGTAGCGCCGCTTCAAAGGGGACACGATGGTGAACGTATGAAAGCTTGTCATTGCCGGAATTTTCAAAGTTGCCTGTCGAGCACTGTTGCCGACAACTCCACTGGAACAGTAGTGGTAAGTTGTACCCAAGTCAGGTAATACATCCTAGTTCAACGATGCGACAGAAGCGAGAACTGTGTTGAAGATGCAGAACGTTTAGTCAGTGGCAGAATATTCAATGTACGGGACCCTGGAAAAGTTATATTGTGCTTTGGAAAAAGACGCACTCACTCGGGATAAGACGATCACTGTCTTTGCCACTAATGAGCGCCTACGGTGTCAGGAAACAGTTCGACTGA